>NW_022979866.1:0-1663 GCF_902652985.1 Pecten maximus | reverse complement strand
GGGGACCCTAAAAAGCGCGGGTGCGCATTGACCCATGGTCACTCTACTATAAAAATAACTCTGACCTCTGACCTGTTAAACAGGTTTACATATATATATAATAGCATACGATACAACTGCGTACACATATACATATGATAAATACGGAGCCTGTACATACACAGTAGTACAAAAATGGATAAATCTAAATAATACCCAAATGTCATTAAATAATGACACTGTTACACATATATCTATAGTAAACTTAACGGTCATCATACATATATCTATAGTAAACTTAATATCACGGTCATCATACATATATCTATAGTAAACTTAATATCACGGTCATCATACATATATCTATTGTAAACTTAATATCACGGTCATCATACATATATCTATAGTAAACTTAAGGGTCATCATACATATATCTATAGTAAACTTAACGGTCATCATACATATATCTATAGTAAACTTAACGGTCATCATACATATATCTGTAGTAAACTTAACGGTCATCATACATATATCTATAGTAAACTTAACGGTCATCATACATATATCTATAGTAAACTTAACGGTCATCATACATATATCTATAGTAAACTTAACGGTCATCATACATATATCTATAAACATATATCTATAGTAAACTTAACGGTCATCATACATATATCTATTGTAAACTTAATATCACGGTCATCATACATATATCTATAGTAAACTTAACGGTCATCATACATATATCTATAGTAAACTTAACGGTCATCATACATATATCTATAGTAAACTTAACGGTCATCATACATATATCTATTGTAAACTTAATATCACGGTCATCATACATATATCTATAGTAAACTTAACGGTCATCATACATATATCTATAGTAAACTTAACGGTCATCATACATATATCTATAGTAAACTTAACGGTCATCATACATATATCTATAGTAAACTTAACGGTCATCATACATATATCTATAGTAAACTTAACGGTCATCATACATATATCTATAGTAAACTTAACGGTCATCATACATATATCTATCGTTACAGTACGAGTCTGGAGGAACGGTGTTGAGTACAAACTGGAATGAGGTTGGTAAAGACAAGGTGGATGTTAAGCCCCCCGACGGTATGGAATACAAAAAGTGGGAGACGTAATGCTACATCCACACACATCATCTGAAAGGCTGCTGTTATCTAGACTTGTTTCCAACGACAGATATGTTATTCAAACTGTTTTCGATACAATGTCTATTGGTTGTTGTTTGATCATCTTACACGGAGTTAATCACTGATGTGTTGTACGCTCCTGAATATAAAGTTTCAATTTACTTTTCTGGTCCTAAATGTAAATTTTCTCTTCACCTCTTCTCCAAAGGTGTAGTATATGTACATGGAGTTTATTTAAGTATACATATACTTACATGTTGACTAACGACTGGCGCCATGGAAATACCTGTCATTTCTTGGGATATATCCATTGATGAAATACTTGATTTGGATTAAGAAAGTATTAAATTTATTGTTTAAATTATGCGATTCCTTTTCGAGTCATGTGATTTTTACGGTAGGATTTCTGTGTGTATTTGTTAGTGTGCTGTATTCATCTGACCAACTTGGTTTTCATTTCCACCAATGAATTGTAATAGAATCTTCCCTCGTAATTATCT
>NW_022979865.1:0-998 GCF_902652985.1 Pecten maximus | reverse complement strand
TAAATCTCTTCAGCTACTTGTGTGAACTGCCTTGTGGCTTACCATTATATTAGTAAAGCTGTAGCATAGTTGTAATTTACATTTCAATTATCGGATAAGTCAGATTTATAATCACAGGAAAACTTTGTTTCACAGGGCAGAGGAGAAATTCTGAAACTCTCATTCACTAGCGGATGAGATTTTTTTTTAATAAGCCTTAAATAAACGCCTTTGCCTAACAACAACAACCCCACCCCTTATTGAAAACTCTTATTCCCAAAATATCAAAATTTGCTATAATCATTTCATTTTCCGAAATTTTGGCCTCCAAAACCCTGACCAAAAAAAAATCCGGCATTCCTATAAATTTCTGACTCCCCCCCCCCCCCCCCCCCCCCCCCTTTTTTTTTCAAATTCCTGGGTCCGCGCCTGTCATTTATTAGTCAGATAGTGTACTTAGTATATACCTTGGGAACACTGGCCAAGGTGATAATTACAATTTATCAAGATAACAATTTTAATTTCAAACTATAACATATATGAGCAATTATCTTTGATTCCTTGTAGGTAGGGATTGCCCCAATCACTTTGATAAAAGATAATTATGGTTGATATTGGTTAAATGCCAGGAGTCATTTTCCTTTTCAGGAGAGAATGTCGCGGTGTTCAAACTTTATATGTTAAAGTTTGACATAATCTTTTAGGTACCTTAAATAGAATTGTGTGTTCAAAATACTTGCGCTGTGTGTTGTGTATAGTTTGTACCAGTCCCTGTGTCAATTGTACATGTGTATATATACGGTCAGCGAGTGAAATGATGGTTGAGAGTGTCACTTTGACACTGCATGACCCCGCGCATACCCGTGCACGTGCAAAGCCTTGCTGGACCCTGTCCATGCAGGTAAGCCAAACCACACCACGCTATAAGACCAGCAAGGATAGACGTCCCGTAAAAACCTGTGTGCCTTACAGCCACAGTGTTAAAAAGGTAAGGGTATTAAAACAGAAATTATATAAAT
>NW_022979864.1:0-49807 GCF_902652985.1 Pecten maximus | reverse complement strand
GAGACATTAGGAAGAAGAAAGTTGTTCAGAAAAAAGATAAGATCCCAAGTTTAGTCGCCTCTTACGATCATGCAATGGGAGCAGCAGGTACAATTCTCACGCCCTACCTGCAGGGCAGCAGCAAGTATTGACAACTTCCACCACAAATTAATGCATGTTTAACTATTTTTTGGGGTTAGAGTAACTAAATGTCATTTCTAATACTGAACTTATGAAATCTTGCTTTATTTTCCATGATGGATGTTCAAATATTTGAAATTGACGTGGTGTTTGAACAATCATCAATGTTATTTGACAGTAGATATATTTTCTGATGACCACCTGTAATTTGAGATAACATTGAGATAATGGTGTTCGGTTTCAGAGAGGAATACCAGTGCATGTATTCCGGATTATTCCAGACGTCCCTCGATGTGTCTTGCTGAGAGGAAGAAAAAAAAGCCGGAATAGCAGATAGCAATCCCTACTTATTTCCAAATACAGGTTGAAGCAATAATTATCTACCAAATCATAAATTTCCCCACCAATTGAATTCACCAAGTTGTATTTCTATTTCATTTGTGCCTTCTATTTACTTTACTTTACTTGGTGTTTAGTCACTGATGGGAAGCAGGAAGTTCAAAATGTTTTTACTATTGAATTTTGCAACTGGTCCTTATATGGTGTTACACTTTATGAAACATTTTTTTCATTGAAAATTTTTAGTGTTACTCTTTATGAAAAAAAAATTTCATTGAAATTCATTAATATTTTATTCTTTAATAAAGAACTTACTTCAATTTACATTTACTGAAAAATTAGAGGTCTGAAACTTTTGAAAATGATAAAACAAGATCATAGGTTGGCATGCTAAGTAGCTTCAGTTAAATGTGCTTGGAAGTACTTTTAGTTCTTCATTTTAAACAGCTACCATTCTCTTGTATTATTCAAAGCAAACATATTTATTTAAAGGCATGTAGTTTTCAAATATTCAATAAGCCAACGTCTGAATTAAATTTACCAATTTTCAATAATGTATTTGCTTAAACAAAGTGTGAGACCACTAACGCCAAATGTGGTTTTTCGAAAATGTACACAAGCTAACTTCCTTCACATGAAATTCACATGTAATTCACATGATTTTTTTTTATGTGAAATTAACTTTTTTGCATTTTTTTCTCACAAAGGAGGTGGTGCATAGGAGGGCTAAATCGGCCCACGGCAATTTTTTTTCCCGGAAACATGTTTTTGTAAAAAGCATAATACCCCCGATTAAGTGGGAGGAATTAATTTTCATTCCTCAATGTATATATATATATATATATATTTTTTTTTGGTGATTTCATTATTTCCCAGTTAAACTGCATAAGAAGCTAATGTTTGACCACTAATTATTATAGAACATATTTTATTTCCTATTTGTGAAAAAAAATCACCCCATTTGCTTAAGGTTAAATTTTGTATATGAATCATCACGCTCCGTGACACTAAAATAAAATTTCGGCCAAATTTGATGTCTTTGTGAAAATCATTCTTTTTAACTTTTCGTTTAAAGTCCAATACCATCAAGTTATTAATGGAGTACTATCCAAATTTCCAGTTAGAAATAATCTATGGATATTCATAAACATTTAATGAAACAAATTTATTTGGTGAATTACTGGATATGCCAAGCTTTTATTATGTTAAATGCATACACCCACAATTTTGAACAACATATCAAAGTATCGAAAGTACTGAAAAATAGAGGCAAATGCTAAAATTCCAACAAAAATAACAATTCAATCAGACTTTACTGCTTGTGCCAGACAGGGTGTTCCTTTTTAACCCGTGGGGTTTTAATACAATTTACTTCACGACCTTTCTTTGTATGCAAAAATCTTTTGTTATCCAGTAATTTTTTATGATGATTTTTTTGGTTGTGTATTAAGATTAATATGCAAACATGTTTTTTAAAAGCAAAATTTGATAGTACTCCAACGATTATTACATTTTATCTACTTAACAAATAAAAGAAAATTTCAAGAAGGTAAATTTTTTACTGATTATTTTGTTAAAAAACTGTAAGTACACTTTCTTTTATACAAATTCAAACTAAACACACATGTTTTTTATAAAATATAACATCACATGAGACTATCAATGCAATATGAAATTTATCAAGTACTTTTGTATGAGAAATATATTGAATTTAAAAGTCTAAAATGACATGTATTTGGTACGTCTATCATAATATCATGCATAAAATAAGATTAGGCCGTTGGCCGCCATGCACCACCTCCTTTCACTTGAATTTCATGTAAAGCCTCATCCCCCAAAAATAAAGCAGCCACTTGGAATAAAATTGATTTTGCATACAAGCTCATTTTAATCAAGAATGTATACAAATATTAGATTTCAGATATTGATATGCATATAATACATGCCATTGGAGGTGGATTTGTTTACTTCTGCAGCAACCGCCTATGTCAGAGCTTATGATTCCTTGAAAGCTGTGTGCAGTCAACTTCATCTCCAGGCCCCTCATCAAATGCGTGTGGTGATTGCGTATGTATGTTTTGGGAGGCTGCGGTATGTTGGTGTTAAGTCTCCTTGTGATAGGCCGATCTTTTGCCGATTTAGAGTGCTACCTCACTGAAGCATACTGCCGAAGACACCCAGCAGCATACCCCACCCGGTCACATTATACTGACAACGGGCCAACCAGTCGTCCCACTCCTAATTTGCTGAGCGCTAAGCAGGGGCAGCAACTACCATTTTTAAAGACTCTGGTATGTCCCGGCCAGGGGGACAGAACCCAAAGCCTTCCTCAAGGGAGCGAACGCTCAACTAAATGCCAAAAATGAGGCATTGTCAAGGGAGACATTAAGAAGAAGAAAGTTGTTCAGAAAGAAGAGAAAAGATAAGATCCCAAGTTTAGTCGCCTCTTACGATCATGCAATGGGGGGCAGCAGGTACAATTCTTACGCCCTACCTGCAGGGCAGTTTCGCCATATCAAAATGGTAGATGTGTCTAATTATGCAAGTTATGTAAGTTTGGTTTGGTTTGGTTTATTTTGTTTAACGTTTTATCAACAACTAAGGTCATTTAAGGACGGCCTCCCGTGCGTGTGACATATATGCGTGTGATGAGTGCGTATGTGTGTTTTGAGAGGCTGCGGTATGTTTGTGTTAAGTCTCCTTGTGACACATGCAAAATCCAATGATATAGACTTTCCCAAATGTAGGATATATTGAATGCATCTACCATCTTCATGAGACATACAATGATTAAACAATGGCAAACAATGCAATAGTTCTTGTTAAGTTGACTTAAGTTGAATGGCTATAATTATAATGCCACAATGAAAAATATTGAAAATATGTGTCATGAAACTATTTTGTGTAAAATTCTATGTGACATACAAATCATGTCACTAGTCACTATAAACAGGTTTTCCGATAAGAACCATAACTTAAAGTTTGTCCAGTCAACTCCTCCTCAACCGAAGGTCCAATTTCAATGAAACTTAACACAAACATAGATGACCATTTGTAGATGTGAATGCCACTTAATTTTTTCTCAAAATTATGGTTGGTATGGCAACTGGACACTATACACAGGTTCTCTGTTAAGAACCATAACTTTAAGTTTGTCCGGACATCTCCTAAACTAAATAGCCAATTTCAATGAAACTCCACTCAAATTTAGAGGACCATGGACAATGTTTTGATGTGCATGCCACTTCCTTTTCTTTCAAAATTATGGTTGCTATGGCAACTGGCAACTATAAACATTTGGTTTATTTTGTTTAACGTCCTATTAACATCTATGACCATTTAAGGCCTCTATTGCGTGCGACATGTATGAGTGTGGTGAGTGCGTATGTGTGTTTTGGGAGGCTGCGGTATGTTCGTGTTAAGTCTCCTTGTGTAGATGTGCATGCCACTTTCTTCTTTTTTTTTCTTCAAAATTATGGTTGGTATGGCAACTGGTCACTATATTACTTGGTTATCTTAGTTAGCCTCTAATTAACGGTTCCAGTTCATCATTGACTCGTGCAGATTGCGGGGGTATTAGTCAGCCATCCTAGGCGACAGTTCAAGTTTGTTTTTTAAAACTATAAAATAACTTACTCGTGTGAAATAAATTCCATATTCAACAACCACTCGTTGTGTAACCTCTATATCTGCAATAATATTAGTTGTAGATGTAGCTGCATTACATGTATATGATATTTTATAATATGAATTGGGTAGTGGTAATGTTATATGTTTTTATTCATAAAGTATAATTTCCACAATGATATTGAAAAATATTACCATTGCTGTAGCACTGGATTATTATCCGGTATATCCTATTCCTACCATATCACAGCACCTGTATTTGGATACAGCCTTGTGGACGACAATCTGCTCTCCAGTGCCCTGGCATGCCACACTGAAAACACAGGCCTGGCTTCCTGATTGAAGTTCCGCTTTCTGTCAGAATGGGTGCGTTCGTTGCGGCTGTGCCCTTTTCATAGCTTCACTTTTAACTTTACGGGCAGCTCTGCTGTCAGCGCTGTTAATTTCTGTCTGATCTTCCGGAATTTTTTGCGACAGATTTACTCGTTTACTCTTTAACAGTTCTACAACCATATTCCGAATCATCTGCAATTTGAAATAGTCTGTTCCTTTCGTGTAACAATTCCAGTCTTTCAGAATTGCTCCCATTGCATGATCGTAAAAGGCGACTAAATTTGGGATCTTATCTTTTCTCAACTTTCTTTAAACTTTCTTCTTCCTAACGTCTCCCTTGACACTGCCTCACTATTTGGACTTTACTTGAGAGTTCGCCCCTGTGAGGAAGGCTTGTTTGTGGTTCTGTCCCCTAGCAGAGACATACCAGAGTCTTAACAAATGGTAGTTGCTACTCCTGCTTAGCGCTCAGCATATTTGGAGTGGGACGACTGGTTGTCAGTATAATGTGACCGGGTGGGGCGTGCTGCTGGGTAGTAAGGTTTCAGTGAGGTAGCACTTTAAATCGGCAAAAGTTCTGGCCTATCAAAAGGAGACTTCACACGAACATACCGCAGCCTCCCAAAACACATACGCACTCGCCACACTCATACATATCGAACGCACGGGAGGCCGTCCTTAAATGACCTTAGATGTTAATAGAACGTCAAAAAAATAAACCAAACCAAATCCTGTTAACATTTGTTTTTATAGCACATTAAAACTCATTTCAACGACGGAATGCTGCTTTAAAGTGAAACCAATATTCTATTGTAGACAATGCATTACAACAGTATAGTTGGTCTCTTTCTTTTTTTTTAAATCTTTAAACTAAATGTTGAATCATCTAAATTATTGGTCAGCATAACACGATTTTAGAGGCAATTGCTACCTTATCATTTTGAATGTAACTTGATGGTACCGGAGTATATTTGCATTTTGAAATTTTGAATAACCCGTTCGTTTGACGTTGTTACGCTTTTTTGTTCAGAAAGGTTGGCTTGAGCCAAAAAAAGGATGCACTCGGATTTCTCCCTTGATGCGTTTGATTATTCGCCAAGTGTGCAATACAAAACTCCAATGTAAGTAATGGATACAAAAGCCATTGATAATGTGAAATCAGAACACCGCCGGTATTATTTGCCAATACATTAAGGCAATCTTACATTGATATTGAAGTGTACACAATACAAAGATCCATGGGCAAATGTCTTAATTGGCTCAGAGGCTGCATTAAGTGTATCTATTGATTTGACCGAAATTGAACCTCTGCCAGGATTGGTTGTACGTGTGTTTGCGTCAATGTTTCTTTGGATACGACATGGACTCATCATTAAAACACATTCGAAACGGGAACCCATTAGCATTTGGTTTTAGTGCTGTATGGTATTGTCAAGCAGAGATCGACCTCGTCAGGCAAAGGTTGGTTATCAGAAACACGTACTAAACCTGTTGCTGTGGCGTGTGTATAATTATCCGTGATATTTTAAGGAATCCAAAGTAATTTAGTAAATAGTACAATACAATATCTCAGTACAAATATGGTATATATTTTAATTATCCTAATTCTAACTCAGAATATCTATACAATTCGTGCTGATATTCGTGTGAAAACAGGGCAACAAATTGTTGCTAACTTATTTGAAGGGTATTCCCCTGTAGTCAAACCACGATTGAATCTCTCGGAGCCTGTTGATATCAATCTAACATTACATTTTACGTCATTGAGGGAAATTGACGAACGACTACAGACGATGACATTTATTGGCTGGATAGAGCTGTCATGGATCGACGAGTTTCTAATATTAAAAGATGGAGTAAGGAGTGTACAGCTTCCAAAAAGTGCGATTTGGTACCCGGATGTAGCTCTATTTAACTCCATTGACGATCCTCTAAACATCAGTGATGGTGAGCATATTGTGCTTCTAGAAGATGGACGAGTTGTGTGGTTTCCTGGGCGACAATACAGTGTGATCTGTCGAATCGATATCCGGCGGTTTCCTTTCGATACACAGAAATGTCAGATTCGTCTAGGCTCTTGGCAGACACCTGTGTGGGTCCAACGGATCGTAGACACCGGAGATAGTCTTAGTGATGTAGGATACGAAGAAAATGGGGAATGGGAGATTATAGACAGGATAACACAGCCAGAATACAATAGCAACTTCAGGATTTCCTATGTTATATACGAGATCCATTTTCGTCGACTTTGTTTGTATCCTGTCATCAACACTCTACTTCCGGTTATCCTTCTTTCCTTTCTAAATACACTAGTATTCCTACTTCCGGCCAACTCTGGAGAGAAAATGACCGTGTGTATATCTGTTCTTCTGTCATTTACGGTGTTTTTGACCGTGTTTAATGATATGATGCCGCAAATATCGACAACAATTTCGTATCTGTCAATTTACTTATGTGTCCAGCTCGCTATGAGTGGATTGGCTGTTATGGAGTCCATATATATCTGGCGAGTTAATTACCGTGAAAAGAACGAAACCATAGAAAATGAACATGGCGCGTCAAAGTATAACGGTATATTGCTGCCGATTTCAGCAGAAGGTTTCACGTTCAACACAAAAGACAGCCCACTGGGCGACGATTCGATCGGACAGTTGGATTGTACTACTAATCCTATTGGGTACATCAGCAATAATAACATTGACGATAAAAGAGCTTCACCTAAACGGCCGTCCCTCCCCAGGTTTAAACAGACATATTCTGTAACAGCCGAAGGAAGTGGCCGTCACTGTGAACTGAGTTCCAGGCGTTTAGATGTAATGTGTTTCTGGATGCACCTTTGTATCACGTCCTTGTCCACAACCATCCTTCTCATTATGTTCTGGATTTAAGGTTCGTAGAAATAGTAAATCAAGTTAACAGAAGTAACTTGACCAATTGATATTTTGTAACATGGGTCTAGATTTTGACATTTTATTTGTTAACTACCTGTTAATTTCGTCAAAGCAAAGTGTAAAATGCAAGTTTCAGGAGAACAAATACAGATCGTGTAGATCAGACATATTGCACAAAATAACTATGCTGTTATGGTCACAGGTATATATAGCAGGTAGTGCGAGCGCATGTTTGACAAAATTTTACTTGGATTTCTAAAATGTCGACTCTCTTTCTCTTCTGTTATAGACACTTGTGACAATACCGGAATGGTTATTATGTGTAATATGACTGATCCAATCTCCTAAAACATGCTTTTTATGTCTGTTTTGCCGAATTTGACAGGTAGTTAAACAAATCAAATGTCAATCAAGACCCATGGATAGTCATGTTACATATTAAAATTTGCTCGAGGTGCATCTCTTTGATTGCAACAGGATTGTGATTTTTAATTGTGATTTTAATATCACTTGCTCTACCTTTTACATGATCCTTAACAAACACTCATTTTTGTTTTATTTCACATTTTTATTGACGGTTCCGAAGACAATGTTTTCTCCAATACTTTTCAAGATGATCCGTGTTTGCTTGGGATGGGATAAATCGATCTCAGCGTGTGTAGGGAAAGAAAGCTGGCACGCGTTATTACGCCGTTACCAATTTTAGTGTGACGTCATCATTTAATGTAGCGTAACCACGTCGTTCATTTATAACGTCGTTTACTGCGACGCTAATTCCTCGGGAACTTGATGTTGTTGCAATGAAAAGGTTTCACAACACCTTACTATTAGAAAAATATAGTCATACATAGCCCGAGTGCTAGCCAGCCAAAATCATACATGAAGGTCGAGATATGTCGGTCCGTGTAAAATTCTATCGATGTCGTCTGTCAGTACACAGTAGTGTTTTGAGACAAGATAAGGTAACTTTGGTCAAGGAACACGATGTGAACAAGGCAATGTGTTAGGGAGAAGGTGTGTAGCTTAGCTATATACACCGAGCCAACCCCTATATCAAACAGACCATTATATCGCCACAAAAGGTAGGTGTGGAACATTCGATGCTGTTTTTTTCGCCGAACGTTAAGCTCATTTGCACCTATTTTACATATGACTTTCTGTTTCCGATAAACTTTCAATGCTGGGTCAGTGTCCTGATAAGATAGCAATAAAAAATCACGATGATAAAATCTCATGTTTATATGATTGCAATATTTCATATACATTGTCTTCATATTACCTCTCTATGTGTATGTACGATCATATTACTAATAAATTATAATAATGAAATGTATGTGTGTGTGTGTGTGTGCATGGCTGTAATGGTCCTATTAAAGTATAATCCTTAAACCTCCCTGAGTACGTATCACTGTTAGTATACTGTTCGTTCAAGCCTTATCGGTCAACAGTCTGCAGGTAGGGCGTAAGAATTGTACCTGCTGCCCCCATTGCATGATCGTAAGAGACGACTAAACTTGGGATCTAATCATTTCTCTTCTCTCTTAACAACTTTCTTCTTCCTAATGTCTCCCTTGACAATGCCTCGCTTTTGGCCTTTAGTTGAGTGTTCGCCCCTGTGAGAAAGGCTTTTGGTTCTGTCCCCTGGCCGAGACATACCAGAGTCTTTAAAAATGGTAGTTGCTGCACCTGCTCAGCAAATTAGGAGTGGGACGACTGGTTCGCCCGTTGTCAGTATAATGTGACCGGGTGGGGTGTGCTTCTGGGTGTCTTCGGCAGTATACTTCAGTGAGGTAACACTCTAAATCGGCCAAATATCCGGTCTATCAAAAGGAGACTTAACACAAACATACCGCAGCACACATACGCACTCATCACACGCATACATGTCGCACGCACGGGAGGCCGTCCTTAAATGACCTTAGCTATTAATAGGACGTTAAACAAAATAAACCAAACCAATGTATATATGAGTAATGTTACTGATAGATTATCACCATGCAACTCTCCACGTGTATGTACGACTGTAATGTTACTGATATATTATCACAACTCTCCACGTGTATCAACTAACCGTGTATGTATGAATGTATTGTTCCAATACATTGTAATAATAACATCAATCCACGTTTGATTGTTATACTACTAAAATTGTCACCATTAAACCTATTGATGTGTATGTTTTACTAATATTAGTGATACATTGTCATAATGAAACATCTTCACGTGTATGTAGGACTTAAATGTTCCTTATCAATTTCAGTGTTAAAATGTTGCGAGTTAATGTCATTTATTTTTCAGATGTATAAATATTTTAATGAATGTATTGATTTATAGTTAAATGTTAAGCATGGACTTATGATTTGTAGATGAAGCCAATTGTGTCTTTTCTACTCCTCGCCATGGCAACAACGGTATTGTCTTGTAGCGACTGGTACCAGGGAGCCACGTGCTATTGCGCATGCGAGGACACCGCTATTGCCTGTAAACAGAACTGTAATCCACAGCTGGGTGATCCACAGGATGTCATATTCCGGAATGTGTGTACCGACTATTGTAACATGGACAGTATTCGGTGTATGCGCAAATGTTTGACGTAAAAAATCAATATTGGTGAAGTAAGCAAAATGAGATCAGTAGCATTTAACAAATATAGAATTCTAGATGTATACAGGCAGATTGTCAGAAATAACACAAGGAATTAAATCATATATTTACCGCATTATGTTGTTATTAATGTTTATGATTTATTTTAGCTTACATTATAGACTTGCCAAAGGAAATGACCTTTACCTCTATTCAAGGTAACAGGATAATTTTTTTGGAATTATTTAAACAGTCTCTTACATACAGTCCTAGATTCAAGATAGTTGACCGAGATGAAGCCATGCAAAGAAATAAATAAATATTGTCACTTCTTTTCAGAGGGGCGACACCTTAATGTTTTCTGCCGAAATAAAGCAATTATGCTATGAGGGCAGCTTATGGAAATGGATATATTTTAACGTAAAAGTCATTGAACTTGGTGTATACTGCTAAATGACAACGCAACCATAACAATTGTGTATAGAAGGATTAATTTTGGTATATCTTTTATTATGGGGTATGATACAAAAAAAAGGATAACGAGAGTACACTCCTGTTTAGCCCATCCGGCCCTAAAAGCTCAAGTAAGGTAATACCATGACGCATCGTCCGTCAGGCGTCAAGTTATGTAAACGACTTCTCGTTACTACATGTAACTTGGGAGTCCCAGAGTAATATTTGTCTGATATGTTCCCTGCTCCGAGTTATCTCGATTGAAGACCCAGAGCCTGGTTTACAGTCAGCCAATTATCCATCACTTGTTTTTAAAATCCGGGTTACTTAGCGCAAGTATCATGCTACTTTACTTCACGCATGTTTATGTACATTAGTACTTCAATCGAACCATGTTAATACTATACCGACATTCCCCACGTCGGACGGCTTGGGCCCGGAATTGATTGCGATAAGATATTACCTTGACCCATATTCAATGTAACAAGGATATGTATATTAAATTATTTAAACAATTTCCTCACACTTTTCAAGACTCGGTCATCTGATTTCAATGGTAGGCTATTTGAATAAAGACCAACATTTTTTGCAAAAAGAAATGACATTGGCCTATATTCAAGGTTGCATGACTCAAATTGTTCAAACATTCAAATGACTCCTCTCAGAATCCATTGCGCAGGTATTGTACCTTCTGTTCAATGGGATGATCGTAAGAGGCGACTAAATTTGGGATATTATCTCTTCTCTTCTTTCTTGACAACTTTATTCTTCCTAATGTCTCCCATGACAATGCCTCAGTATTCAATACTGCTCAACCCAGGCTCTCCATATTTGACACAAATATACATCTTGATGAGCCGGAGTGTAGCATACCATAATCATACCCCTTACCCCCGTATTTGCGGAGTTATTCCCCTTTGATGATTTTACTTGTCTGGACCATAAATCCATAACTGATCAACCCAGACTCTCCACACTTGACACAAATACTTGAAACAAATATACATCTTGATGAGCCAGAGCATTACAACCTGTGAAACTACCCCCTTCCAAGTGTCAAATATTGCGTCGGGCGTGTGTTGTGGCCCCCCAATGGGCCCTTGTTTCACATAAAAATGCATTTAGAACCATTGTCTGGGTATGCATTTAGTACACATCCACGTTCATAGCGCTCTCACTAAGGAAGGGTCTACTGTTGGAAGTTGAGTTTTAATGAGTTTTATACACTAGATACCTCATACTCGTTACGTTATAATGATTTAAAAGTTACAAGTATTCATCAAACTGTTTCATATTTCATTTGTTTTATTCTTAATTACTTCGTTTTAGTTTGATTTATTTTTGGACCTCCATCATCAGATGGTCGGCTGTTTCCAATCGCCCTGCGTCCGTGGTCCCTTCGTCCCTCCGTAAAGAATTCTTGTGATCGTTATTTCTCAAATTTCTTATGTCCCCTTTGGTACCTAGGTCTGCATATTGTATTTTGAGACAGATCGGAAAACAACATTTCTGTACTACTGTTGTATTACAAAAAATATTAGGAAATCGTTCTATTCGATTTGATATTCTTAATCTTACATTATCGAGCTGAAGATCGATACCTTTCATAACAACCGCTGCACCAATGTTTGTTCATAGTCATCAATTTAACACTGGAGTGTTCTGTGAGTGTTTGGTAAACGTCATTTAAGAACTCCATTACCTGTGTTCAATACGTGACGGATATTAACGAAATACCACATTTATTATCAGCTGAGTATTGACCGCGTTTGTTTAAATGTAGAAATGGACTATATATTTAATCAATGTCTTCGTTATTGTCTGTCAACTATACTTATGCTGATCTTATCACGCAGTAAGTGTAGCGTGTCTGATGATTTGTACACTATGTGAGTAGGTGTGCTCCGGCCTATCACAAGGAGACACGAATATACCGCAGCCTCCCAAAACACACAAACGCACTCACCACACGCATGCATATCGAAAACACGGGAGGCCGTCCTTAAATGACCTTAGCTGTTAATAATACTTTATACAAGTCAAACCAAATTCAAACCAAATAATTGGGGACAGCATTAACAGTGATGGGTACCTTAGACCGAATTAGATTTTTCAAATTGAATCAATGCAACATGCTTATGTTAAATTTATACTGACGGGTAACTTGTCATCTGGGTAAATATATTGGTTAAGCTATGTACAGATGAAAGTTATTGTCAGTTTAAGACCAGAATTGTCTATTCTCTCTATTTTTGTCATTCATTAAGCTAGTGTGAATAAGTGAAATGTGATAGAAATCATATAGACTTTGTACCACCGATTATCCCAGGTAGCACACCACAGTAGGACCGTCTGGCCATGGGCGATTTTTTCTCCTGTATTATAATATGCATGACAAATTTACTCATCCATCAGAGCTGTATCAAAATTACAAAAGTTGTACAGATAACAAATATATATACTTTATTACAGGTAATATGTAGGGATAACTGGCAATGTTTACATATCTAAAACATGTGCCATATTTTTCAGAATTGGGCATTTTTACTGTACATTGCAAAATTATGATTGTTGAGAAAAATTAATTTAAGAAAAGAATGTACTTAATCATGCTTGATTATGCTTCAATTCCATTCATTATTGCACAAAAATGTTTAAAAAGTGTTAACACCTAGCTTGTCATATTAGATGAATCGAGGGAGGTAACTCACTAATCTGCCCATTCTAAGGGTGGGTTCATTAGGCATAATGTTAATGATTCAGTGTTAATTGAAACATTATGTTATGTTTTATTACAAACCCTAATTAACTTTTTGAGTTTCTCACTATCCTATAGACTGAATTCTCGTCTATTTTACCTGATTTATTTACCCGTATCCATGGAACCTATTACACTAAGTGGTTTTTTTTTTTTCAATTTGTGTGGTGAAACCATTATCTTAAGTTTATTTATAGAACGATACGCATGTAATTTCAATGAATTGAGTGTACGGCTGAAACGATATTGTCAAATATTGTCATTTTCTTGGGAAATGCAGAAAAAAACAGTATTTTCTGCATAAAATTAGATCAGCGGACAGTTTAATATGATCATTGGTACATATCCAGGGTAGAAACAGACGACTTTGATGTCATAGGCAAGACATTTTGAAAGCCTTGATGTCATGTCACTATTTATTAGATAGAAAAGTGCGTGTGTTGCTAGGCTGAGGTTTGGATAGGATTTAGGTTATTTATGATGATACCATTGAGTATTTATGACGTCATTAATATAATCTGATGATGTCATAGTTACTGATGACGTCATGGTAGATATAGCGTCATATAAAATTGAAATTGGAATAGTATTTGTTGCTTGATTACCTGCACAGATACTCAAAGTACCACAATCAACTCAAAACACAACTTTTTTCAAGAGATATACAGAATTATGGGGTAGCACACCATAGTAGGACAGCCTGGCCATGGGCGATTTTTTGGTTAAGCAAATGATAGGCATAAAAAATGAAGAAAAAAAATGAATGTACACTATAATTGTATAAAAGTAGTACATACAGGCTTCACATTTGTTAAAACTAAAATAAATTGGTTTCCTAATTTGCCTACAGCGAAACATAGAGGCCTATAATCAAGTTAAGATGGACGAAAAACTTAAAGTACAACATATGTCAAAACAAGATTAATTCAGTGTTTGGGATAGAGATATATAATTTCAAAAGGGTTCCAGGAAAACAAAATTGTGTCATTTTGGGTCAAATGTGGTAATATTTTGCAATTTTAAAGTTGTAACCATGGTATTCAAAGCTCTAAAACATAGATAGAAAAAAATAAGTTTACTTATCCTTCAGAGCTGTATTAAAATTGCAAATGTTGTATAGATAATAAATATATATATATAAGGATTTCGACAGAGTCAGGGTTCATTAAATCAAAGTTGATAATTATTAATTTGTATCCCGGGAACGTAGATGGTATTTATATTGTATATTTGTTTGTACTACCAATAACAGATCAGGTGGATATGGTGGATACGTGATTTCGAATCAAATCAAATTGGGCATTTTTACTGTACACTACTACCCCAGTGAATATGATTTCAATTAAATATCATGCTGGTATATATAAGTTAAGTGTTTTCGTTCGGCATAAGCCTTAGGCTAAAAGCAATAAGGACAAACGCCCCTTAACTTTAAAAAAAATTTTTATTGAGTTTAATGTATGCATTTATCAAAATGACGGTTAAATCATAAAGATTTTTAGAATATTTTCCATTTTCACATAAACAAAGGGAGTCTGCTACATTGCACATTTATATTTTTTGTTCGATGAAAATGAAGGAATCTATGTAGCGATTATTTCTTGGACCTAAAGCTATTTAGATATTTCACCGAAAACCTAAAATATCAAATTCAACTAGAACTGTCGCCAGGATGGCTGATTAATAACCCCACAATCTGCACGAGTCATTGGTGAATTCGGTCTGTTAATAAGAGGCTAAGATAACCCAGTGATATAGTGACCAGTTGCCACATCTTCACATGGTCCTCTATGTGTGTGAGGAGTTTCATTGAAATTGGCCCTTCGGTTTAGGAGGAGTTTTCCGGACAAACTTAAAGTTATGGTTCTTGTCGGAAAACCTGTTTATAGTGACCAGTTGCCATAGCAACCATAATTTTGAGAAAAGGAAAGTGGCATCCACATCTACACATGATTATTAATATTTGTGTGAAGTTTCATTGGAATTGGCCCATCGGTTTAGGAGGAGTTGTCCGGACGGACGGACAGACAACCTGATTCCAGTATACCTCGCCTACTTATCCTATTGGATACATCAGCAATAATAACATTGACGATAAAAGAGCTTCACCTAAACGGCTGTCCCTCCCCAGGTTTAAACAGACATATTCTGTAACAGCCGAAGGAAGTGGCCGTCACTGTGAACTAAATTCCAGGCGTTTAGATGTAATGTGTTTCTGGATCCACCTTTGTATCACTTCCTTGTCCACAACCATCCTTCTCATTATGTTCTGGATTGAACAAAAAACTCATTTTCGTTTTATTCCACTTTTTTATTGACAGGGTTTCGAAGACAGTATTTCTCCAATACCTCACAGGATGATCCCGTGTTTGCTAGAGATGGGATACATCGATCTCGGACAGGGTAGGGAAAGATAGCTGGCACGCGGTATTACGTCACTCCCTATTGTAGTGTGACGTCATCATTCGATGTAACGTAACCACGTCGCATATTGATAACGCCATTGATATCGATGCAAAGTTCACGTGACCTTGATCATGGCGCAATGAAAAAAAAAACAATTTATTATTTGTTATGTGAAAAATACATAACAAAAACAAAGCCCAGATGATAGACAGCCAAACTCTTACACGAAGGTTGAGATATCTCCGTCTGTGTAACATTCTATTGATGTCGTCGGTCAGTTCACGGATAAGATAAGGTACGCTTGGTCAAGGACCAGGATGTGAACAAGGCAATATGTTAAGGGAGAAGGTGTGTAGCTTATCTAGGGAGCCAAACCCATATATCAAACAAGACAATTTTATCGCCATAAAAGGTAAGTGTCGAACATTTGATGCTATTTTCGTCAATCAGAAAATTTGCATATGACTTTCCGTTTCTGATGAACTTTGAACGCTGTGTCGGTGTCCTTATAAGATAGACGAAATCGTGATAATAAAATATCTGCACGTTTATATATAATTGTACTAACACATTGTCATATGATCTTTCTAAGTGTATAAATGACTGATATTACTAAAATTGTAATAATGAAATATCCAGTGTGTATGTATTACTACATTTGTATAATGTTCCTTGTAAATAATCATCCTAAAACCTCTACCTATGACTATTACGATTCGTTCCTGCCTTCTCCCTCAAGAGTCAATTTAATTCCCTGAGGGGATGATCACCACACCGATGGGGAGACTGTTGACTTGTCATGGTTATGCATGAAACAAGTGTTTACATACATAATAGATGGACATTATTCATATATAGGCTATTCTATAACACAGAGCCTCGCGTAAGACTTCTTCAGTAGTATTACTACATTTTTGAATTCTAAAGTTGATTTTGGTCGGCCTTGCAGTAGACTAATAATTCTTACTGACCCTTTCATGACATTCCTTTTGATAGCCGATTCCCTGGCTTCAATTTGGTCGGACATTTCTTCAACGTTTTTTTGACTTCGAATTAGAAGTCATCGCAAGGCGTTGCTAGGGATATTGTTTGCAATTCGCTAAATAAGTTTAAGCACGGACAGGTTGGTTACGATATCTAAGGAAATTCCCTAGGAGACAAAAGTACTATGTTTTAACATTTACATAGAGTGAGGTAACAATAATGAATTGTCACCTTCACGTGTATGTATGACTAATATTGCTAGTATAGTATCATCATACAACTGTGTATGAACGACTGTAATGTTCTAACCAATCGTAATATTAAAATCCATCCATGTATGATTGTAATCTACTGAAAAATGTCATCACTCCGCAGCCTCCAAAAACACACATACGCCTCGCCACACGCATGCATGTCGCACGCACGGGAGGCCGTCCTTAAATGACCTTAGCTGTTAATAGGACGTTAAACAAAATAAACCAAACCAAACTAAACTAAACCTCTTCATGTATACCTATTACTGATACTACAGATACATTAGTCATTATTTCACCTGTTTGCGTGTATGTATGATTTTAATGGTCCATACAAATTGATCTTAACTCTATAGTGTTTAAATGTTGCGAGTTAACGTATTGTATTTTTCAGATTTATAGATATTTAAACGAATGTATTTATTGATAATTAATGGTCAAACATGGATTATGATTTGTAGATGAAGCCTATTGTGCATTTTCTACTCCTTGCCATGGCAACTACGGTATTGTCTTGTAGCGACTGGTACCAGGGAGCCACGTGCTATTGCGCATGCGAGGACACTGCTATTGCCTGTACAAAAAACTGTCATCCACAGCTGGTTAATCCACAAGATGCCATATCCCGGATTATGTGTACCGACTACTGTAATATGGACGGTATTCGATGTATGCGAAAATGTTTGACGTAAAAACATTATTGGTGTTGTCAGCAAAATGGAATCAGTATCAATTTACAAATGTGGAATTATGGGTGTATACAGGAAGATTGTCAAAAATAACACAAGAAATTAAATCCTATCAAGTTCTAGAAGTAGTAGTGTGCAGCCAGTAGGCATCGAACCCGCGACACTCGGCTCACTGGTCCGCCGCTCTACCGACTGAGCTAAAGGGAATTCCCCATAGCCGGAAGCTGCTGGAAGGCGACCATACAAATGTGTACAGTATTTTCAATTAAAACCCGGTCTATTGTATGATCTTGTCATTTATGTTTTTAATATATTTTAGCTCTTATGAAAAGAATGTGAGCTGTGTTGTCAAAGGAAATTACTTTACCTCTATTCCTGGTCACAGGGTAAACATTGTTGACATACTTTAACAGCCTCTTACATACAGTCCCAGAATCGAGATGCTTGATTGAGATGCAGCCTTGCAAATAAAGAAATGAAAATGAATTGCCACAACTTTCTGAAAGGATGTCATCTTGGTGTTTTCTTCCGCATTATCGCAAATATACTCTGCCAGCCGCATGTAAATGATAATGAAAATACAGAATGAATAATATTTCATTGAAAAACAGGACAAACGTAGAACAGAACGTTTATTCTCACACAATGAACTTCAGATTTGGCGAAATGTCCTCGTTATTTACAGTTTTAGTTGCAAAGAATTTGTAATAACCTATACTGTTAAACAACAATTTCATTAATTAATAAAGACGAAGTGCTTTGTTGCGATGCTGATTATGAACAATCAAATTATGGCTTATCCGATCTAGAACGTTGGCTTCATACGGATTCGATCAGATTTTCATTGTTATGTTATACGAAATGAATTATTCCTCGACATCAGGAATGAGGTACACTTTCAGTAACAAATTAAACATAAACTGTTTCCTACACAAAACTATATTTAAGCAAGCTGAACATAATAAAAGTAAATGTATGTAGTAGGAGTGGAAATTCAGCCTAACAGGTATTTACATTGATAGATAACCTTTAGAAAAAAATTCGTCTAAGGAAGTACGCTTTACGTCATTTACCTTTACGCAGACACTCGGGTTGACACATTACGGACGTGTCCCCACTGAAGGTAGGTGTTTACTACAAAATATCACGTACCCTGTGTTCTTCATCAATACGTAATTTGCATCCGATACATTTATAGCAAAGCGACATATTTTCTTTTCTACAAACTAAATATTGATTGATATTACAATTGTGCCTATAATGTTTAACATTTGATAACTGTCAGTAAAGTTCTGTCATTATCGTAAGTTATTGGCGATATTGAAACCGAAGCTGATTGATTTTGCAATGACAATATCGAATTGGCAAAACCGCTCAAATAATATCTAGGTAGAATTGCAAGGATTAAAAGGTAGCCGTTATGTGTTATTTTACACCAAAATGCACGTTATGCCACCCGCCTTTGCTATGAGCCGATCGGAATTTTCTCTAAATAAATAACAAAATTTATGCAACTGATGAATACATATAATACTGTATGCACTGTATCCATCCGGAACATTTCTGAAAGCATGGTCTAGATAGATGTTATAATGTTTCCGTTATTTCCTGACGAGAATTACAGACATACCCTCTATACAGATTGTGTATTTGGTTTTGTTAGCATTAATTCTGTTAGACCGAAATTCGACGGTGACTGGAAAAGGAGCTTTGAACGACTGAAGTCTCAAATATAATTTAGGTCTTTCTACTTGCCACAATCGCGGCCTTGTGATTTTTCTTGACATATTTAAAGTTTATCTGGCTTTTTATCGAATTGATATTGACCTACCGATGTTTACACAGTTAGGGTTTTTGGCCAATGTCACTGTCAAGGTCAAAATTTGTATTTTAACTGAGGAACATCCTGTTATGACATTATGAAGTTATATTGCTCGGAGTTAAACAAGAATTCTACTGGTCACAGACCAAGGTCACTGTGTATCTCGTCACTGAGGAATATATTATTTTGACAATAAGAAATGAAGTTTGTCAGAATTAACATTGAATCAGCTGATCTAAGGTGAAGGTCGCTTGGACAGAAGTCAGGGTCAAATGAAGTGCCTTTATTGATTAATGAATATTTGATATGACATTTTAAAGAATAGGACAAGATTTCATCTCACAGAAGATCTATGTCGCATTATAATAATTTGTTATATCGATAAATATCTTTCTATAGATGAAGCTGATAGTGACGTTCCTCCTCGTTGCAATGGCGACCACTACATTTTCTTGTAGCCGATGGTACCAGGGGGCACCATGCTATTGTGCGTGCGAAGACACAGCCATCGCCTGCAAAAAGAGCTGTAAGCCGATATTTGTGGAGCCAGTCGATGCCAAGGTTCGAGTTATCTGTTCCGACACCTGCAACACTGAAAGCATCGTGTGCATGCGCGGGTGTGTTTCGTAGACATGATTTTGCAAAGGAGAACTTAATCAGACACTTAAAATCATCTGTTGTTTTGTGTCAGATATAGGTAAACCTGACGTAACGTAGCGAAATAAAGCGCCATGTCTGTTTAACGAAGAGTGTAATGTAATGTTTGTATCAATGAACCTAGCCAATACAGCTAAACGACAACCTAACCATAACACTTGTTTGTAGAAGGATTAATTTGGGTATATCTTTTATTATGGGGTATGATACAAAAAGGATAACGAGAGTACACTCCTGTTTAGCCCATCCGGCCCTAAAAGGCCAAGTGAGCTAATGCCATGATGTATCGTCCGTCAGGCGTCAATTTGTTATATAAACAACTTTTCCAAACTAACTTGGGAGGCCCAGAGTCATATTTGTCTGATATGTTCGTTGTTCGGAGTTATCTCGATTAAAGACACAGAGCCTGGTTTACAGTCAGCCAATTATTCATCACTGGATTTTACATCCGGGTTACTTAGCCCAAGCATTATGCTACATTACTTCGCACATATATATGTACATGAGTTCTTCAAAGGAACCATATGAATACTATACCAACGCTTCTCACGTTTGGCCCGACAGAGTTTACGATAAGAAATTAACTTGACCTATATTCAATGTAACAAGATAATCTTGAATAGAAAAGAGGCTTCCTGTTTGATATCAGATTTGTATGGTCGACACTATATTCAATGTTACTAATTTTTATAAATCCTTGTATCTATAACTAATCATCTTTCTCGTTTTATATCAATTTAGTAACGTTTACCATGTCAATATATTCCTTTAATTTAAATATTGTTCTTTCATGATTAGTCTTTAATACAACTCTCTAGTTTCATGTCATTTATCATTCTGGTCAGCAAAGAATACACAGATATATATGCTTGCTTAAGGCACATTTGTTAATAAAAATATCTTTATCTAGCAACAGTAATTAGATACGATATCTGTATCAGAAATACTTCACCCAAACACGGATTTATCTACTATAATTTCCTCCAAATATTACTAACAACTTTTTTTTCAATTGGCATCATGCGAAACTCCTCGTCTGTTCTCTACTATGAACAGAGGACCAATTCCCTTTACCTCCAATAATAACTCAAACACGCAAATATACTGCCTGTGTCCGCCCGGTGGAGGAACTTTTAATCAATAATTCTATACAAATATATGTTATATCAATCATTACGCATACTTGTCTATATTTCCTCTCATCGAAAACAACAAAAACGTTCATGTTTAAAAACTAGAGAGAAAATTTAATAAGCCAAACTCTCTGCGAAACCTATTGACGTAACCTAAACGTTATTTACTAGCTGTCTGAAATCCTTGATCAATCGAACAAAAGCCCTAACCCGACCCTGACACTTCTTTTAGATAAAAAACCCTGACCGTGCACTCTTGAGATCGCAGACTAGAATGAGTTGTCCCATCTATTCACCACGCTACCTGATTACACACCATACATTTCACGTGTTACTGGATTTCCCTCATCAATATCCATGAGTTACCTTACTCTCGGAACAAATAGACATACAATTCCTGCTTAACTACGAATCTCGGGAAGTTTCCATTGTTACAACCTCTTTTCTAAGAATGATTCCACAATACAATGGTGAATGAATCGACACGATGACCACTATCAGAAACTTGTGCGCCTCATTTTTCTTTTTATCCGCAACCTCTTCTCGAGCGTGGCGGTGTCTTCTATGAACCAGGCGAATGTGTTAACGTCCCTCCTTATATCATCCTCGATCTGAAATAACACGTGCTCGTATTAGTCTGCACTTCTACGTTAAACGTACATGTTCAAACAACGTACGGCACATATGTTACGACTCTAGTCGGTTTTTGCTAGCCTTAAGAGGGCATTCCTTCGTTTGAATGATATATATGTGTTGTTCGTAAGTTAACGCTGTACCTAACAGTTATGAGATAGATATTATTGGATTATCCCGTCACGCCCCCTAATTTCTGTACCTAACAGTTATGAGATAGATATTATTGGATTATCCCGTCACGCCCCCTAATTTCTGTACCTAACAGTTATGAGATAGATATTATTGGACTATCCCGTCACGCCCCCTAATTTCTGTACCTTACAGATATGAGATAGTATGGAACTATCCCGTCACGCCCCCTTATTTCTGTACCTACCAGTAATGAGATAGATATTATTGGACTATCCCGTCACGCCCCCTAATTTCTGTACCTAACAGTTATGAGATATTATTAGACTATCCTGCCACACCTTCTACACTTCGTTTAGATATCATTTCACCCAACAACCAATTGTAAACAGCTAGATTAGTGTACGTGTATCGTTTTTGCTGTGGTAATAAACCCCACCTATAGCTCGTATTCCCTCGATTACTAAAGTTATGTTTGCATACAAATTCACACCATCGAATATCGGCTCCACAGGGCACACACAGGTGTGTACTGAAACCAAAACGTGTGACGTACATGTAAAGTAAGAAAATATCTACAGATTTGACACAATATACTCGCAAAATTGTAGAATGTTATTCGACGACAACATTCATCTTTTATATCAGCACGATGGCAAGTGTAACTGCGAACATAACTAATTGAAGAAGCTGTCGGGATGCAATTTTGTGTTGAACTTTCTTTGCATGCTCCCATAGTTGGCGACTAATATCCGTACTCGATTTTCCATTAAGAAATCGTTTGATGTTATGGAGCTTTGGGCTAGCATTGCACTTTGAGTTTCTGAAATACTTTTTTTTATAAAGTTTATTAAGTTAACTATTTTAGAAAAAGGTAAGATTCCAGTTTACTAGATGACCCATTAAAATATTAAACTAACCTGAAATTTGAAAAGTGAAATAGCGTAAGGTTCGCCTGATCGAAGCAAAGTAATACATACCCTACTTCTCTGAAGCGTTGACCTTGACGGTAGTGAACCCGCCCGGAGAAAGGAAGACATTGTTGTGAGGGAATGTCCAATCAAAGCTGTCTTACTCTGTAATACTATGTCGTGGTCATGTATTGGTGTTATCTGAAATTCAACGAAACATCATTTAATTAATGATTCAGGAGTATTAAGTAGGGGTATTCCTATCTTGTATTCATTGTGTTGTAAATTATATCAGTGAGACTTGGGTTTGTTTTATTTACTGCACGAGAGTTGTAAATTATATCAGTGAGACTTGGGTTTGTTTTATTCACTGTACGAGTTTCTGTACGAGTGTTGTTAATTATATCAGCGTGACTTGGGTTTGTTGTATTTACTGTACGAGTGTTGTTAATTATATCAGCGTGACTTGGGTTTGTTTTATTCACTGTACGAGGGTTTTAAATTATTCATTTGTTATGTATACGTGTACCCTAACAACGAATATATTGATCCGTTTGTTATATATGTACCTTTACCACACGTACTGGTATATGGATTCGTCGACGTCCATGTATATATTTTCGAGACCACAGCATGAAAACACACGAGAAGACGAGAATGAGGCATATCCCCAAAACAACAAGTGGCAATGTCGTCAGTGATGTCCTGTTACTGCCACGTGACGTTTCCAGTGAACTAGGTAAAACAGACAAAGTATCACAACATGATGTGTAGTCTCCGCATACGCCATGATTACAACCGTCATCAATTTCTTGGTTTTCTGTGAAAATAATTATCCATTAGTAATTGGCGGATTTACGAGAGTCCGATATCTTATATACGGATATTAATTACATATTTCTCATAAACAGACTTAATGAATCACAAAAAATATTCGTTATAATGGGCGTTCGCTATCTATGTTGTTGATAATGAACCGCGGAAATAAAGAAAACGACTTTAGTTGTAATGTTATATACTGATAATTTCTATTTTACGGGAACGAAACACTTAGGAAAGTACCAGTAAACGTTTAAAGATGGAATTAAGAATATTTTTTTTATTTAAAACATTGCATATGTATAATGTACAGTAAGTAAACAATAACTATAACCATTGGGAAATAATTCACACCGTGTACAAGAACTAGTTCCGAAAACTCGAAACACACTCAAACACATCACTACGCGCATTCATCTCGCACATAGGGGATACCCTTCTTAAACGACCTTAGCTCTTGATGGGACGTGAAGTGATGCAAACAACGAAACCCACATAATTGGTCGTCCTTAAATGGTCATGGCTGTAAAAGGGACGTTTGACACTGATAAAGCCGAAACCCTAATCCGAAAGGTTCCGAACGAACTATTACTTAGCAATTTGTCGTACCCGGGAAGGACGCGTTAGGAGTATGATGAATATATAAGTAATTATATGACATTGACTGTGTCTATTTCTTACTTACACGTCAGCAGTATCAAACTACGATATAAAGTTCTGTAATAGAACAAACTACGAAATAAAGTTCTGTAATAGAACAAACTACGATATAAAGTTCTGTAATAGAACAAACTACGATATAAAGTTCTGTAATAGAACAAACTACGATATAAAGTTCTGTAATAGAACAAACTACGATATAAAGTTCTGTAATAGAACAAACTACGAAATAAAGTTCTGTAATAGAACAAACTACGATATAAAGTTCTGTAATAGAACAAACTACGATATAAAGTTCTGTAATAGAACAAACTACGATATAAAGTTCTGTAATAGAACAAACTACGATATAAAGTTCTGTAATAGAACAAACTACGATATAAAGTTCTGTAATAGAACAAACTACGAAATAAAGTTCTGTAATAGAACAAACTACGATATAAAGTTCTGTAATAGAACAAACTACGATATAAAGTTCTGTAATAGAACAAACTACGATATAAAGTTCTGTAATAGAACAAACTACGATATAAAGTTCTGTAATAGAACAAACTACGATATAAAGTTCTGTAATAGAACAACTACGATATAAAGTTCTGTAATAGAACAAACTACGATATAAAGTTCTGTAATAGAACAAACTACGATATAAAGTTCTGTAATAGAACAAACTACGATATAAAGTTCTGTAATAGAACAAACTACGATATAAAGTTCTGTAATAGAACAAACTACGATATAAAGTTCTGTAATAGAACAAACTACGATATAAAGTTCTGTAATAGAACAAACTACGATATAAAGTTCTGTAATAGAACAAACTACGATATAAAGTTCTGTAATAGAACAAACTACGATATAAAGTTCTGTAATAGAACAAACTACGATATAAAGTTCTGTAATAGAACAAACTACGATATAAAGTTCTGTAATAGAACAAACTACGATATAAAGTTCTGTAATAGAACAAACTACGATATAAAGTTCTGTAATAGAACAAACTACGATATAAAGTTCTGTAATAGAACAAACTACGAAATAAAGTTCTGTAATAGAACAAACTACGATATAAAGTTCTGTAATAGAACAAACTACGATATAAAGTTCTGTAATAGAACAAACTACGATATAAAGTTCTGTAATAGAACAAACTACGATATAAAGTTCTGTAATAGAACAAACTACGATATAAAGTTCTGTAATAGAACAAACTACGATATAAAGTTCTGTAATAGAACAAACTACGATATAAAGTTCTGTAATAGAACAAACTACGATATAAAGTTCTGTAATAGAACAAACTCACCAAAGCTTACAGCCGATCTCCATATCTGTAAGTCAGCGGGATCGAGGGTCCATTTTCCATTTATGGCCGGATGTGACGTCAGTTTGGCAAGACTGGTTGTGTTAATATATCTTAGTCAGACTGAAGGATGGCTCGCATAACTTGTAACCTTCCAGGCCGCAAAGGTCATAGCTAGCCACGACACTGACAGGGACCGCGACTAGATCTACGGATCTGTATAAAAATCCAAGGATCATTTTCCGTTGACAAGTCTTAGTTTAGAAATAACCTTCAGTTAAGGAGCAGTGATGAAACCGAAGCGATGCAAGCTTATTGATTTCCAATATCGGACATGACGTGTATGTAAATAAATCACAAACAACGTACCATGGATTTTGTTGTTGCCTCCTTTTTAATATAGAAACTAACGCGTAATGTTACCATAAGTTGTCTGTCAATTTGATAACATAGCAATGTCTGTGAAGTTATGTAAATTATCTCCATAAAATGGCCAAAGTGGGATAAACACTTACAATAAAATAACGCCGAATACCTCATAACAATACAAGGGTAAGGGGAGGTAACTGTTAGTGACTTGTTGAGTGTGTTAATAATTGCTTTGGAGATTTTTGTGTTTTCCATTGTTCTGCATCTCGAGTAAGCAAAGAATTTGGTTTAACATACAATTCCACGATTGCTCGTAAAAAAACTTACCCAAACTTTGAAATTGTCACGCTTGAAAATAAGTTGGTAATATTGAACACGCCGATCAGCTGAAATTACATTGTTTGATAATTATTCTATAAATAAGTCGTTTTGATAAAACATATCAATGACATATTCACACTATAACAAGGAATCAAAGGAAATTCACACAAACATACCGCAGCCTCCCAAAACACACATAATCAACCACCACACGCATGCATATTACACGCACGGGAGGCCGTCCTTAAATGACCTTAGCTGTTAATAGGACGTTAAATAAATAAAATCAAACCAAACCACATTTTTCGACGTCTAAGAAACTCCGCAAAATGTAAAAGATTCCATAAGAATTTGAAAGCGAAGTAAATTGTCTGACCACACTAAACAGTAGTTATTTTACCTTGTTAAGAAGGTGTTGTTCGACACTCCGTTCATCGTCGTTTCCTTCAGTAGATTGTTGTCGTCTTCGAAGTATCAACTGGATACTAATATCATGGGTAATGTTAGTTGCTAAATAATAAAGATAAATCTATAAAAAGCGACCATTAGAATCGTGATAGTACAATGTACATTCAGATTGATAACTTTATAAAATGCAATCTATTTTAAACTATAAAATGAAAATTGCGACACATGTAAAAATGTATACTGATCGGATCTCTACAAATAGGTATGTTTGATAGTTTGACGGCCACACTGAAGCCAGATCTAGTAAATCTTACATGAGTGGCCATGTCATATGGAGTTTATTAAACCAACACACTAATCTGATATGACACCAGTCTTTAGGAGAGTTAATACAGTCTATGACATAGCGATGACCGTCAAATCTGATATGACACCAGTCTTTAGGAGAGTTAATACAGTCTATGACATAGCGATGACCGTCAAATCTGATATGACACCAGTCTTTAGGAGAGTTAATACAGTCTATGACATAGCGATGACCGTCAAATCTGATATGACACCAGTCTTTAGGATAGCTAATACAGTCTATGACATAGCGATGACCGTCAAATCTGATATGACACCAGTCTTTAGGATAGCTAATACAGTCTATGACATAGCGATGACCGTCAAATCTGATATGACACCAGTCTTTAGGAGAGTTAATACAGTCTATGACATAGCGATGACCGTCAAATCTGATATGACACCAGTCTTTAGGATAGCTAATACAGTCTATGACATAGCGATGACCGTCAAATCTGATATGACACCAGTCTTTAGGATAGCTAATACAGTCTATGACATAGCGATGACCGTCAAATCTGATATGACACCAGTCTTTAGGAGAGTTAATATAGTCTATGACATAGCGATGACCGTCAAATCTGATATGACACCAGTCTTTAGGAGAGTTAATATAGTCTATGACATAGCGATGACCGTCAAATCTGATATGACACCAGCCTTTAGGAGAGTTAATACAGTCTATGACATAGCGATGACCGTCAAATCTTATATGACACCAGTCTTTAGGAGAGTTAATACAGTCTATGACATAGCGATGACCGTCAAATCTGATATGACACCAGTCTTTAGGAGAGTTAATACAGTCTATGACATAGCGATGACCGTCAAATCTGATATGACACCAGTCTTTAGGAGAGCTAATACAGTCTATGACATAGCGATGACCGTCAAATCTGATATGACACCAGTCTTTAGGAGAGTTAATACAGTCTATGACATAGCGATGACCGTCAAATCTGATATGACACCAGTCTTTAGGAGAGTTAATACAGTCTATGACATAGCGATGAGTGCCAGATTAAGTTTATCACATAACTATCATATGAGAATTTTTAATGTCAGCAAAAGACTTTATGTCTCTATATCAGACAGGTAAAATCCGGCTCAGATAAGACGTGTTTGTCCACACAGACAATCGTGCGACGTAAAATATTTATGGCGTCCAAATAATATTACACACGTGTCTTGTTGCCAATGACAACCAACAATTAATAGTTCTATGTTAACACTTTCATTGACGACAACCAACAGACAGTAGTTTTGTTAGAAGTTCATATACAAGTAGTGTATTCAATCGATGGTAATTTATGATCGTCTTTCAGTCGAAAAACTTACAATAGTAAACGATTTTAGATATCGTAAATATAAACTTTGCTTTACAGCATTAACAGAGAAGATTATATCAACTTAAAGCAATCACGTTTTTACTTTGGGAGAAAGTCGTTCTCCCATTAATGCTTACCTGAAACATTCCCAGTAGAACTACAAGCAGCTACATTGGTTGGCTGTAATGGGAGAAATGGTTCCGAGGACGTTTTTGAACTCGGGTTATGGGTAGATATAATGATTTTCTTGTCACTTGAAAAATCCCTAAAGACTCCGACATCTGTTGTCATTTCACTGGTGTTTGGCTCAATCGACGAATATAGTTTTCCCGTATCTAACTTTGGCACCATTTGCAAGTTATCAGTCGTCTTTGCTGTCGTCGACACGATTTCCGTAAATCGAGAGTTGAATCCTACTAAAGGTCTCCTCGTAGAACTGAAGTCAAATTGTGTCGATGAAACAGTCGATAAAATTGATGATGAAACAGACGATAACGTGTTTCTGAGCAATGAAACCCCAGATGTTGGCGATGCTGTGGGTGTGGGTGACAATCTGTATAAGGTATCGGTAACAGATGTTGAATTCATTGACGACAGTGACGTAACAGCGCTCGACGTGTAAAGTTTGGATGCGTTTTCACTTTTCAATGGAGGAACTGTTGTTAGTGATATACTAGAACTGCTTTGGTATTTCTGAAAAGGCGATGTAGGGTTAACGTTATCTAGACTTGTCTCTGTAGTGATACCCGTGGAGTTCAAAGAAGGTGACGTCGGGATAGACTTGTTGATGTTCGGGTATTTAATTGTCCTTGTAGATTCCATGGTCTGGTATTGTTGTGACGTCACTCTATCTGATAACAAACGAAATGTAGACGTTCATTATTATATACGTAATAATGAGAATATCTCTATATTTCAATGAAAAAACCCGAAAAATATGTACATGTGTATTTCAGCTGATATCTTAAAGAGAAAACCTTTTCCGTGATAAAGACAAAGCGGTGTTATAAGCTATTGCTATTTGTGAAATATATCCAGCAGAATGTATAGGTATGACCTTTGGTTGTCCTAAACGGTTAACTGTAGCTGACGGGTAACTTATTGGACATTTAAATGTAGCTTATTTGACAGTTTTATGTAACTTATTCGACAGTTATATGTAACTTATTCGACAGTTTTATGTTACTTATTCGACAGTTTATAGGTAGCTTATTGGACAGCTATATGCAACTTATTGGACAGTTATACATTTGTATATATTTACCATTGTATGGCACTGCCACTATATAACCCTACCAATTCAGTTGCGAGTTCACCAGCCTATGAACTGCCAACAGGAAGTGATCTCTGCTACTGGTAAGCGCGGGAAATTTGAATTTGAAAATTTCAAAACAAAAATCGCATGACAAATAAAAAATCGCAGATGGTAAATATAAGAATTGAACGGCTTTCAGTTGGAATTCATAGTCAATATGAATTCCAACTGGACAGAGGCAAATTCAATGCTTAAGTAACTTACTTGACAGCTATAGGTCACGGGTAATTTTTTGAATGAACACATTATTTTGGTAGAGCTAAATGAATAATGGAATGATATTGAAACAAAGGAATGTGAAAGTAAACATTGATGATGTAACACAGAATTAAGATATTTTTATTATTAAAGGTCGATTTTCCATGCACGATAACTTCACTTTAACAGTAAATTTGAATCGCGAAAAACTCTTTTTACATGAAGAAAATTCATAGATGTATGTATGTATATCCTAACACTGAGATACACATAGATGTATGTATGTATATCCTAACACTGAGACACACATAGATGTATGTATGTAGATATCCTAACACTGATATACACATAGATGTATGTATGTATATCCTAACACGGAGATACACATAGATGTATGTATGTATATCCTAACACTGAGACACACATAGATGTATGTATGTATATCCTAACACTGATATACACATAGATGTATGTATGTATATCCTAACACTGAGACACACATAGATGTTTGTATGTATATCCTAACACTGAGACACACATAGATGTATGTATGTATATCCTAACACTGAGACACACATAGATGTATGTATGTATATCCTAACACTGAGACACACATATATGTATGTATGTATATCCTAACACTGAGATACACATAGATGTATGTATGTATATCCTAACACGGAGATACACATAGATGTATGTATGTATATCCTAACACGGAGATACACATAGATGTATGTATGTATATCCTAACACTGAGACACACATAGATGTATGTATGTATATCCTAACACTGAGACACACATAGATGTTTGTATGTATATCCTAACATTGAGACACACATAGATGTATGTATGTATATCCTAACACTGATATACACATAGATGTATGTATGTATATCCTAACACTGATATACACATAGATGTATGTATGTATATCCTAACACTGAGATACACATAGATGTATGTATGTATATCCTAACACTGAGACACACATAGATGTATGTATGTATATCCTAACACTGAGACACACATAGATGTATGTATGTATATCCTAACACTGAGATACACATAGATGTATGTATGTATATCCTAACACTGATATACACATAGATGTATGTATGTATATCCTAACACTGAGACACACATAGATGTATGTATGTATATCCTAACACTGATATACACATAGATGTATGTATGTATATCCTAACACTGATATACACATAGATGTATGTATGTATATCCTAACACTGAGACACACATAGATGTTTGTATGTATATCCTAACACGGAGACACACATAGATGTATGTATGTATATCCTAACACTGAGATACACATAGATGTATGTATGTTTATCCTAACACTGAGACACACATAGATGTTTGTATGTATATCCTAACACTGAGACACACATAGATGTATGTATGTATATCCTAACACTGAGATACAAATTTTCATTACCTATTGTATTTCTTTTGAATTGATAATTTTGGCAATCAAACTTTGGAGTTGAGGGAAGTTTAAATCTGACAGTTTCACCATCATTGATGCACACAATTTCGTTGGTATCATTCCCCTTGAGAGATTGATAGATAATTCCAGAATAATCTATATCTTTTAAGAAAATATTTTAGATGTGATGTTGAAATCTTGCTTGTTCCCTTTTCAATGCGTGATTTAGTACAGTTGATTCTGTCAAAGCTGTGTTAGGAACATACCTTCACGTTTGGAAAACAATGAATGATAATAAACTCTACACGGGCATATTCCATACACATGCAATGCATGCACATGTGCAGAAGTATGCAAACTATATGGTTCATTACAAAACTATCCTATGTATCAAAAGCAATCGTGGTAGACTGCAAATACGCAACAGTTAATGAAATTGTTCAATATTAACACAAGCAGGGGTGTGTTTTAAGGAAGATATAAGCCCCAAGAGAATCGCCTGGGGTCAGGTAGCTCCAATCTGATCTCATAATTACCGACGTAGTGGTTTATTTGCAGTTGGTATTTAATGTGATACGAAACACTAATGAAATGATACCTCCCAAGAATCCGAGTACAATTTGTAAGAGTTATCCCCCTTTAAGCGACATAGTTCAAAAGTAATAATTCATGTGAAATATTTTGCTACTTTATGTGTTCAATTTTCTTCAGCAAATTAAGTAACTGGAACACATGTTTTCGCCACATTTTGTGTATTCCTACAGGCTACAGATGACATGTCAGTGCAAAGAGCACCCAAAACTAAACACACATGCAAATAATAACTTACCATCTTTATTTGAAGATAAAGTAAAGACTTCATTCTTGTTGATAAATAACTTTTGTTCAGAACAGAAAGCTAGTAAAAGACATTGTTAAATCAATTATTAGGTCAAAGAAAACGATGTCTAATATGATCTGGGAAATCACCTGTTTCTATAAATAGAACACAAAAGAGTTCCATTTGAACATAAATGGTGAAACACACGTTCTCTGGTCTAAAGATCAGCTGGCATGGTTTACAAGTTTACAGGAGTATTCAAGTGATGTTTAAGCTTAATATATGATAATGAATAGATATCTTCATCTGGAATATTTTTATGACTGAATATGCTAATGTAGTCATCGCCGTGTTAGCATGTGGTACCAGGTCAGAACTACGTGATGGAATATAAAGTGGACACGATTTCTCTTCATGTGATAAAAAGAGAAAAAAATAACGATATGTTGTAATATTTTTACTCTCAAGGTAAGGTTTTGTTTATATTCGTTCATAATTTAATATCTATCATAATATGTCACTGTAAGAAAGGCTATATATGATTTCATTCATGACAAAATAGTTTTGTTGAAAAATCTGTTCGAATTTCCATATTTTGTTGAAATAAGAATGTCCCACAAATAAAATTCTTACTGGTTGGTAAAGTTTCTCAACTAGATTAGCATTTTTCATGTAAACACTGCAGATTTACAGGGAATTGTGCCATGTTTTCATCGTTAATTTGAAATAATTACACTTTTGACAAAATTGAGCTCTCTCCAAAAAGGCTATATATTGCGAACATAAGGTTGGAAAGGCTTAATATGTTTTTCAACAAAGTGAATGGTGGCCCTAAGATCACTCTTGTCAATTCCCATGACAATCGATCCTCACTGTGTCCTATCCTCTTAAATGTGACAAAATTAAACTGTTTAGTTACCTGACTTGATTTCTATCATAAATCCTGAAGATTCGTGTTGATTGTCAGTCACAAACGTAATCTGTAACTCCCCCGACACCCGGGTAAATTGTTCCGGGGTAGAAATCAAACCACACCGTCTGTTGTTGTCCCATGTTGAAACAGACACATAATCACTATTACAGTAAAGACTTTCCTCCACGTCCATCGCTGTCATCCGGAAGTAAAATGGTAGAACGGATCTGGAAATTATTCGCCATTTACATAAAACAAGAGGTAAGTAATCACCTGGGTACCCTGGGGATGTGATGTTGACGTCATTTCCGGGATTCAATATTATGTTTGTTGAACATGCTGCTTGAAAAGAGAAGAAAGAAAAAAAACAAGGAAGATTACTGGATTTTTATTAACAGGATGAAAATAAATATGCTGGTGTTTGTGTATCCAGGCTACATCTGGGTACTCCTTTAGACCAGATATGATTTGATTATATTAAAATGCTCTGTTTTAAAGTGTACCCGGAATGGTTTGCAATATCAAGTTTGAAAACCTTTTCTCATGAAATCTCACTTTTGGCCCGACAGTGATGACCCCGGTCCGTTTCAGCGCGTGACGTCATACATTTAATTGTAAGTTGTACGCGGTCGGCTTAGCCCTTGTCCCGTCAAATCACGCGCTTAAATACAACCTTTATCTTGTTTTCATTGTGAAGAGTTGTTTATAAAGGACAAGTTAAGTAATCCACAGTTTATTTTAACGCTGAAGGGTTGACGAAGGAGCTCCTATCTGGGGGATTACATGCTGTTGTGTATATGTATGTCGGAACACGCATGTAGGTAATGTGTCGGTACCACGCGTTTATATTTAATTTGTAAATGTTTGAAATATTTTGTTTAGTTTATTGAAAGTGGAAAATGAAAAGACCTACTTAATGTTCCCATTTTGTTCAAAACACTATTCGAGGGCAGCTCATATCCTAAAATCGAGCGGAGTCGTTCTGGAAATCCTATACTACTCGTTCGTCGGGACACCTTATGTATCTGAACTACTTGATAATTCACTACGTATCGTGATTTGTAACTTTACAGATGGTTAACTCTAAGGTAATAAAAACACCGTGTTTATAAAACGGAGTTAATCATCACATAATTATCCATAATTCGCATCCTGGTCAGACAATTAAAACTCACAATAGCAGGATAATCGTCTGTAAGTATCACCATGACAATGTATATTTTTGTTATTTTTATTATGGATTTATCCAATAAACCCAGACCTGTATAAGGTGAAGCGAGACTGACATGAGTATCTAAGACACTTACATGTATATTTTATGTACATGTACTACAAATATAAAGAAAAGTATACATGGCATTCCATATTAATTTATTCTACAATTGTAATACTTTCTTTGACTTTGATTTCAGTCATCTTCGTCAAGATCTTATCCTTTAGAACCAGTGTTAAAATGACATTTATCACTGTCATATCTGACTACCGTTGGTTGAACTTGTGACATCACAGCCAGATAGCTCCCATTCACCGTGACCAGTACGTTCGAATTCGCTGATTAGTCGTTATCGACAGGTGTAAAATCGCGCAACATGGCAGTCGATACAGTCTTATCTCGATACTGGACGGACGGAGTTTGATATCGTTTTCATTCAGTTTCTTTGGGGAACACATCTAAATGTGGATAAGTTTTCTTTCCTGGTACACTCAAAGAGTTATGTGAGGAAAACATGCCATAAAAACAAATTCGTTACCTATTTTTTTACTGATGATACGGTAAACTAAATAGTTAGGGGTAATGATGTTCCATTGGATTGTAATAACAACTATTAGTCAAGTGTATGTTACGTCCTGTTTACACCATAAACTATTGATATTCAAAAGTTAAGTTGAAACTAGAATTTTGAGAAGTCATTATTTCGATTTGTTCTCTAATAAACGTGAAATAAAACATTTCCCCGGGATGTAAGGGTTATTTAAAGATTGATTTGACTCACCCGATCTCACGTAAGATGGGGGTGATGGCGGTCCCTCCTGGAAATAGTGCATCGTGCTGACTCTGACCACATATAACTGACCCTCATGACCTCTCGTGCTGATGACAAACTTTCGTTTAGTAGTTGGCAATGTGATGACAACTGTCCGCGCGGACGGCAGGACAGAGTAACGAACTCTGTATGCAGTTATATGATCGACATTGTAGCCAGTAGGTGGCGCCCAGCTCACCCTGATGACCGTTTTCATAGCGACGACCTTGACATCAGAGGGCCGTCCAGGAACAGGTACTACAAGACGTATACAAGGAGTCTCCATTTTATCTGTTTAATTTGCCCGGTATGAAGGCTACGTCAAATATATCTAGAGACGATGTGGTTTGGATTTTCAGATACATTGAGATTTTCCATCGAACTCTTTAAGATTTCTTCAAGTTGACAAGAGCATATTTTCCTGAAAATGGTTTTCTAGTTGCAAATACTTCTACTAAACAAAGAGGGAAGCGGCTTTTGTCAATTACTGTAGACGTACACATTCGCGCGATATTTTTTTTTTCTCTTTTATACCGATAAATTCAAACGGGCTCATAGCAACTTCTTGAAATAAATTTGCCATGGCGAATATCAATGTGTTAGATATAACATTGTATTACATCTATCTGTATAACTTTCGTTGGTGCAGTATATATTACAGAATTATCCGATATTGTGATGAAATAGATATTTCTGATGAAGTTACCACTACAACGGTACTCGCTGCGTTTTACCGGGGCCTGGAACTCTTTCAATAGACATGATTTTTAAATAAGTGCCGTTGGCCTTAATCATCATAGGAAAGAATTAAAACAATTAATGAGGAAATCCTAGTTAATGTACACTCCTAAAGTGTTCTGTAAGGATTCTCTATGGACAATTTTAAGTTGATGAATATTGATGACGGTCATACATTATATATGACTTACCTACAGACCGTATCGTAAAGTGACACATGCTATATGACTTACCTACAGACCGTATCGTAAAGTGACACATGCTATATGACTTACCTACAGACCGTATCGTAAAGTGACACATGCTATATGACTTACCTACAGACCGTATCGTAAAGTGACACATGCTATATGACTTACCTACAGACCGTATCGTAAAGTGACACATGCTATATGACTTACCTACAGACCGTATCGTAACGTTGAAACCTCTACCAGATCCACCACTTCCGGTGTGAAGAGACAACCTCGTCCTGTTTCCTCTAGATAAAAGCTGACTTTTGCTCACTTTACAAAGCCTTTCTTCATGTTCCACATACATGTCACTTAATGAGATGTAGTCACTTGTACAACCCTCGTCACTTAAGTCAATGTCGTCCATATCAACCCTGAACACGTACGACGCATTTGTCGAGAGGTCCCACGTACACAAGGAGTTGTGTTCGAACCTTGTCGGGTAGAATGGTGACGTCACCGTGATGGAGGTATCGGGTGTAATGTATCTATGTCCGCCGCAGCCTGGACATGATAACGTATTGACACATAATAATGTATTGACACATGATAATGTATTGACGCATGATAATGTATTGACGCATGATAATGTATTGACGCATGATAATGTATTGACGCATGATAATGTATTGTCATGATAAGGTATCGACACGTGATAATGTATTGACACATGGTACTGTATTGACATGATAAGGTATCGACACGTGATAATGTATTGACACATGATAATGTATTGACATATGATAATGTATTGACATGATAATGTATTGACACACGATACTGTATTGACACATGATACTGTATTGACACATGATAATTGTATTGACACATGATAATGTATTGACACATGATAATGTATTGACACATGATAATGTATTGACACATGATAATGTATTGACACATGATAATGTATTGACACATGATAATGTATTGACACATGATAATGTATTGACACATGATAATGTATTGACACATGATAATGTATTGACACATGATACTGTATTGACACATGATATTGTATTGACACATGATAATGTATTGACACATGATAATGTATTGACACATGATAATGTATTGACACATGATAATGTATTGACACATGATAATGTATTGACACATGATAATGTATTGACACATGATAATGTATTGACACATGATAATGTATTGACACATGATATGTATTGACACATGATAATGTATTGACACATGATAATGTATTGACACATGATACTGTATTGACACATGATAATGTATTGACACATGATAATGTATTGACACATGATAATGTATTGACACATGATAATGTATTGACATGATAATGTATTGACACATGATAATGTATTGACACATGATAATGTATTGACACATGATAATGTATTGACACATGATAATGTATTGACATATGATAATGTATTGACACATGATAATGTATTGACACATGATAATGTATTGACATATGATAATGTATTGACACATGATAATGTATTGACACATGGTAATGTATTGACATATGATAATGTATTGACACATGATAATGTATTGACACATGATACTGTATTGACACATGATACTGTATTGACACATGATAATGTATTGACACACGATAATGTATTGACACATGATAATGTATTGACACATGATAATGTATTGACACAGGATAATGTATTGACACATGATAATGTATTGACATGATAATGTATTGACACACGATACTGTATTGACACACGATAATGTATTGACACATGATAATGTATTGACACATGATAATGTATTGACACACGATACTGTATTGACACATGATAATGTATTGACACATGATATTGTATTGACACAGGATAATGTATTGACACAGGATAATGTATTGACACATGATAATGTATTGACATGATAATGTATTGACACACGATACTGTATTGACACACGGTACTGTATTGACACACGATACTGTATTGACACATGATACTGTATTGACACATGATACTGTAAAGACACACGATACTGTATTGACACACGATAATGTATTGACACATGATAATGTATTGACATGATAATGTATTGACATGATACTGTATTGACACATGATACTGTATTGACACACGATACTGTATTGACACACGATACTGTATAGACACAGGATAATGTATTGACACATGATACTGTATTGACACATGATAATGTATTGACACATGATACTGTATTGACACATGGTAATGTATTGACACATGATAATGTATTGACACATGATAATGTATTGACACACGATACTGTATTGACACATGATAATGTATTGACATGATAATGTATTGACACACGATAATGTATTGACATGATAATGTATTGACATGATACTTATTGACACATGATATTGTATTGACACATGATATTGTATTGACACATGATAATGTATTGACACATGATAATGTATTGACACATGATACTGTATTGACACAGGATAATGTATTGACATGATAATGTATTGACACATGATAATGTATTGACACATGATAATGTATTGACACATGATATTGTATTGACACATGATAATGTATTGACACATGATAATGTACTGACACATGATAATGTATTGACACATAATAATGTATTGACACATGATAATGTATTGACATGATAATGTCTTGACATGTTAATGTACTGACACATAATAATGTACTGACACATGATAATGTATTGACATAATAATGTACTGACACATGATAATGTATTGACATGATAATGTATTGACACATGATAATGTATTGACATATGATAATGTATTGACATATGATAATGTATAGACACATGATAATGTATTGACACATGATAATGTATTGACACATGATAATGTATTGACACATGATAATGTATTCACAAATGAAATGTATTGACACAATATACTGTATTGACACATGATATTGTATTGACACATGATAATGTATTGACACATGATAATGTATAGACACATGATAATGTATAGACACATGATAATGTATTGACACATGATAATGTATTGACACATGATAATGTATTGACACATGATAATGTATTGACACGTGATAATGTATTGACACATGATAATGTATTGACATGATAATGTATTGACACATGATAATGTATTGACATGATAATGTATTGACACATGATTATGTATTGACACTTGATAATGTATTAGACAATAATGCGGGATCTGGTGGATTTAATGTGTCCTTTAAGAATAGAAACAGAGAAGTAAGAAGGATAACATTAGGATTAACGACAAAATATATCACTATTGATATCAGACAACCGACGACATCAAACGAAAAAACTGTACAAACAATCCCTGACAACACTTGTGCAAATCTACGTGTATATATCGTTAATCCTCGACAATTACATCAAATGAAATATGTTAATTTTTCAAATATATTTCGTTATTTTTTTATCATTTGGTGTTTATATAGTATTCTACCACAATACCCTGTGTTATTCAACTCTCAGACCATCAGTTAATCATTACAGCTGTTGATTATTAATCTGTTTATACCACACGTGGTATAAACTCTGTACGCATTTCGATTGGCTAACACGGTGAACTTTGACCCAAGCTGCAATTGTTATTGACGTCACCAATAATCTAATGACGTCACATCACCGGGTCCCGGACGTCACCGGTATACTTTATTTGCATACGCGAAATTATACTTGGCCACATTTCCCTTTGATTCAAGCCGATATTATTGTGGTAGAAACAGGTCACACGACTCGAAATTGTTGGATATGGAAATTATTTCACACTCGTAAGTTATTTTTTAAAAGTTGCAAAAAACACTCGCTAAAGCTCGTGTCTTTTGTAACTTTTAAAAAATAACTTACTCGTGTGAAATAAATTCCATATCCAACAACCACTCGTTGTGTAACCTCTATTCATCATTTGACCTATAATAACTTTATGTTGGATTTCTCGTGGCTGGTTTTCTAAAGTATACCCACCAGCTGCGATCTTGGTATACCACTACACAGAAATATTAATGTTTCTATCCGGACATACTGTCTAGAGACATACCGTAAGTTACACGCAAATATCTCGGCCGTGATGACGTACTCAGCCCTTCAGCATTCTCTGCAAAAACTGTGATGCGGTAAAGTCTACCTGGATGTTCGGCCACAGCTTTACAAATATCAAAAGGAAATAATGACCAACATTGGAAATGATGTACCTATTCATCAATTAAACTTCCTGATGTTTGTTTTTTGTTTTTAGAAAACATCACAAATTTCATATAATTTTCGTTGTTAGTGCCCCATAATATTATAAAAAAGTATTATCGGGATGTCCTGTCTCTCGTCTCCATAGCTATCACAATGTTATATAATAGTATTATGGGTGTACTCGGTCTCTCGTCTCCAGGGATACCACAATGTTATATAATAGTATTATCGGTATGTCCTGTCTATCGTCTCCAGGGATACCACAATGTTATATAATAGTATTATCGGGATGTCCTGTCTCTCGTCTCCAGGGATACCACAATGTTATATAATAGTATTATCGGTGTGTCCTGTATCTCGTCTCCAGGGATACCACAATGTTATATAATAGTATTATCGGTATGTCCTGTCTCTCGTCTCCAGGGATACCACAATGTTATATAATAGTATTATCGGTATGTCCTGTCTCTCGTCTCCAGGGATATCACAATGTTATATAATAGTATTATCGGTATGTCCTGTATCTCGTCTCCATGGTGATCCAATGTTATATAATAGTATTATCGGTGTGTCCGGTCTCTCGTCTCCATGGATATCACAATGTTATATAATAGTATTATCGGTATGTCCTGTATCTCGTCTCCATGGTGATCCAATGTTATATAATAGTATTATCGGTGTGTCCGGTCTCTCGTCTCCATGGTGATCCAATGTTATATAGTATTATTAGGTGTGGGCCATGGATATGTTATATAATAGTATTATCGGTGTGTCCGGTCTCTCGTCTCCATGGATATCACAATATTATGTTATCGATATGCCCCGTCTCTCGTCTCCATAGATATCACAATATTATGTAATAGTATTATCGGTATGTCCTGTCTCTCGTCTCCAGGGATACCACAATGTTATGTAATAGTATTATCGGTATGTCCTGTCTCTCGTCTCCATAGCTATCACAATGTTATATAATAGTATTATCGGTGTGTCCTGTCTCCCGTCTCCAGGTATATCACAATGTTATATAATAGTATTATCGGTATGTCCTGTATCTCGTTTCCAGGGATATCACAGTGCTATATAATAGTATTATCGGTATGTCCTGTCTATCGTCTCAAGGAATACCACAATATTATATAATAGTATTATCGGTATGTCCTGTCTCTCGTCTCCAGGGATACCACAATGTTATATAATAGTATTATCGGTATATTTTGTCTCTCGTCTCCAGGGTGATCCAATGTTATATAATAGTTTTATCGGGATGTCCTGTCTCTCGTCTCCAGGGATATCACAATGTTATATAATAGTATTATCGGTATATTTTGTCTCTCGTCTCCAGGGTGATCCAATGTTATATAATAGTATTATCGGTATGTCCTGTCTCTCGTCTCCAGGGATATCACAATGTTATATAATAGTATTATCGGTGTGCCCTGTCTCTCGTCTCCAGAGATATCACAATGTTATATAATAGTATTATCGGTATGTCCTGTCTCTCGTCTCCAGGGATACCACAATGTTATATAATAGTATTATCGGTATGTCCTGTCTCTTGTGTCACAATGTTTCTCCAGGTTTAGGGTTCCGTATTTAAACATTTTAAAGTTTTGTATACGCTAACCAAAACTGAGTAATCTATAGTAACCTAAAACAGAGTAACCTATTGTAACCTAAAACTGAGTAACCTTTAGTAACATAAAACTGAGTAACTTATAGTAACCTAAAACTGAGTAACCCATAGTAACCTAAAACAGAGTAACCTAAAACAGAGTAACCTATAGTAACCTATAGTAACCTAAAACAGAGTAACTAGAGTAACCTAAAACTGAGTAACATACAACAGAGTAACCTAAAACAGAGTAACCTAAAACAGAGTAACCCATAGTAACCTAAAACAGAGTAACATACAACAGAGTAACCTATAGTAACCTATAGTAACCTAAAACAGAGTAACCTATAGTAACCTAAAACAGAGTAACATAAAACAGAGTAACCTATAGTAATCTAAAACTAAGTAACCCATAGTAACCTAAAACTGAGTAACCTATAGTAATCTAAAACTGAGTAACCTATAGTAACCTAAAACTGAGTAACATACAACAGAGTAACCTATAGTAACCTATAGTAACCTAAAACAGAGTAACCTATAGTAACCTAAAACAGAGTAACATAAAACAGAGTAACCTATAGTAATCTAAAACTAAGTAACCCATAGTAACCTAAAACTGAGTAACCTATAGTAATCTAAAACTGAGTAACCTATAGTAACCTAAAACTGAGTAACCTATAGTAACCTATAGTAACCTATAGTAACCTAAAACTGAGTAACCCATAGTAACCTAAAACTGAGTAACATATAGTAACCTAAAACAGAGTAACCTATAGTAACATATAGTAACCTATAGTAACCTAAAACAGAGTAACCTATAGTAACCCATAGTAACCTATAGTAACCCATAGTAACCTATAGTAACCCATAGTAACCTATAGTAACCCATAGTAACCTATAGTAACCTAAAACAGAGTAACCTATAGTAACCTAAAACAGAGTAACCTATAGTAACCTAAAACTGAGTAACCTATAGTAACCTTAAACCCGTACAAGAGGAAGAAATGGGAAAATCTAAAAAAAAACTCTAATGAATAGTATGCTCACGAATAAGAACGAAAGTTTGGCCGTTTGTTGTCATGGTGATGTCATGCTCGCTCGGCAGTACGTTATACACTACTTGATATTGTAGAATGGGTCCATACGTCTTCTCGGGACGGCGCCATTGTACCAAAATGTTAGCCCCTACAGACGTCACGCTAACCGCTTCCGGTACACTTGGTGGAGAGGCTACAATACCCATCACAGATTTTATAGTGTGTAAGTCTCTCTAGTACATGAACTGACGGATGTTCTATATAAGTATATGATTATCATTATTCTTAAAAGAAAATGGGCGAAATCCTAAAAATGTTGGAAATTTACAGGTACCACCATTTTTAAATGACCCGCAATTTTTTCAAGACACATACACAACAGACGACAGGCAAATACAACAAATATTTTTTTATACATTCACCTTCGCAAGGACAGATTTCTTTTTCTTATATAATATATATATGTATACATGTATGTATATCGTATTCATAATGAGATTGTGCAGTGTTTTAAATTCTGGATAGACTAAAACTAGATTTGCATTTAAAGTGATAACAGCTAAAGGCGTAGAAGAAGTTCGATATTATTAGTAAAATACCTATGTTTCTCTATCAAAACATTTCAAAATTAAGTATACAACGAACAGGTTTTAAGCTGAATTAATCAATAAAAAATTGATCCTCACAGTTTTTTTTTTCGTTTATTTTAATGTTTCTTTGTAGTTTTATTCTCTGAGAGATAAATGACAAGTCTGTATGTAACTTTTAAAGTTTACCTGTGACAGTGTGATATATAAGGTAAGCAGTACAGATAAACTAACTTACCTGTGACAGTGTGATATATAAGGTAAGCAGTACAGATAAACTAACTTACCTGTGACAGTGTGATATATAAGGGAGGTAAGCAGTAGAGATAAACTAACTTACCTGTGGCAGTGTGATATATAAGGGAGGTAAGCAGTACAGATAAACTAACTTACCTGTGACAGTGTGATATATAAGGGAGGTAAGTAGTACAGATAAACTAACTTACCTGTGACAGTGTGATATATAAGGGAGGTAAGTAGTACAGATAAACTAACTTACCTGTGACAGTGTGATATATAAGGGAGGTAAGTAGTACAGATAAACTAACTTACCTGTGACAGTGTGATATATAAGGGAGGTAAGCAGTACAGATTGCTTACCTGTGACAGTGTGATATATAAGGGAGGTAAGTAGTACAGATAAACTAACTTACCTGTGACAGTGTGATATATAAGGGATGTAAGCAGTACAGATAAACTAACTTACCTGTGACAGTGTGATATATAAGGGAGGTAAGTAGTACAGATAAACTAACTTACCTGTGACAGTGTGATATATAAGGGAGGTAAGCAGTAGAGATAAACTAACTTACCTGTGACAGTGTGATATATAAGGGAGGTAAGCAGTACAGATAAACTAACTTACCTGTGACAGTGTGATATATAAGGGAGGTAAGCAGTACAGATAAACGAAGTCCTTTACGACGTTTGTCATATTTCCTCTCTGGTGATATCATTCTTGCATTGGAGCTTTCGTCGATATCTATTATAGGCTAAACTTCGTTGTGTTGAAGTCAAGCTACTAAAACAAAAACATAATTATACTTGTTGATAATTAACCCAGTCTAGAGTTCCGATTGTTTAGATAGTCACTGTGATGATATATATGGTAAAACAAAACTACTTGTAGGACTCAATTTCCGTGGTTTTTCAAATATCGTATTTAGTCGTCACAATCATTTAAATAGTCACAGGGATGATACATACTGGAGGAAACAGATTTACTAGTGAGGGTCATTTATTGTGGCTTTTTCTCCTTGTACCCCGGCTTTACTCCACCTCCAAAAGCTGGTACGTTTGTTAATGACCTTGGCTGTTAATAGGACGTTAAAAAACCAAACCCGAGGGTTTCAAATATTACATTAAGTTGTTATGACCACCCACGGCTAATAAATCGTGTAATCATAATCTATAATCTATGAATATTGTATATTTTTTGCACTGTACTGTCGTCGAAATTTAAATTATTGCAAACATATGAAGATTGTACAGAAAACATTAAGATATTTTCGAAACCTCAAGTAACAACATCATACAGCTTTCTCCTCCTTATAGTACTCGTAAGTGATGTTAGGGACACCATACAACTTTTTCCTCTTTTTAGTACTCGTCAGTCATGTAAGGGACATCACACAGCTGTTATGTACTTCTATGATTCGCCAGTGATGTCAGGGATATCATACAGGTGTCGCGTCCTTCTAGGACTTGTCAGTGAAGTCAGGGACATCATGCAGCTGTTGCTTCCGTGTAGGACCCGTCAGTGATGTAATGGACATCATACAGCTGTTGCGTTATTCTAGGACTCGCCAGTGATGTCAGGGACATCATACAGTTGCCGCGTCCTTCTAGGACTTGTCGGTGAAGTCAGGGACATCATACAGTTGTTACGTCCGTCTAGGACCCGTCAGTGATGTAATGGACATCATACAGCTGTTACGTCCGTCTAGGACCCGTCAGTGATGTAATGGACATCATACAGCTGTTGCGTTATTCTAGGACCCGTCAGTGATGTAATGGACATCATACAGCTGTTACGTCCGTCTAGGACCCGTCAGTGATGTAATGGACATCATACAGCTGTTACGTCCGTCTAGGACCCGTCAGTGATGTAATGGACATCATACAGCTGTTACGTCCGTCTAGGACCCGTCAGTAATGTAATTGACATCATACAGCTGTTGCGTTATTCTAGGACTCGTCATTGATGCCAGGGATATCATACAGCTGTTACGCCCTTGTATGACTCGTAAGCGATATCAGAAGCATCATTAAGCTATTTCGTACTTCTGGTACTCGCCGGTAATGTTACGGACAACATACAGTTGTTAAGTTCATTCACTACTTGTTACAAGTTAGTAACTAAAACATAAACTTTAAGAAAAATAAACGAAATGAAAATAAAAAGGCCTATAATTCAATAAAGTTGCTAACCTGAAGCTAACAGAACAATACAACTACGTAGCAAGTTTGATGTGTGCTTCTGAACACAATACTAGACAATACCTGTCTATCAATTAATGGGTAATGACAAATTGATAAATTTACTTAAAATATTACCAAAAACACATATTATCACCTACCCATTCCATGTCATGTTTCCTCTGGGTGTATTACAAACAACTGGTCCTTCATCGCCAAATACATCTGTCAACATTTTCCTGGTTTCCCCATGTTGTTCAGGGAAACCCGCCGGTGTCGGTTAATTTGGTGACACTGTATGCAGTTATTAACAATATCTTCTTAAACAGACTGTTTCACATGATACATACAGGTGTCCGTCACTAAGGAATAGTATCAAAAATGATTCCACGTATATATTACTTAAATGTCTTTTCCAGTAGTTGATGCCATACACGGTTACATTCCCTTGGTTAATAATACTGGACTAGTTTGTCCCTAACAGAATGCCATACACACATGATGTGTACCTACGATCGGACACCGGGACAAATGGTCAATTTTTACAAACGTCCGGCTGACACTTCACACCTGGACAGATACAGGAAAGTCGAGATTAAAAGTGATCCCAAACGGATTTTTAAAACTTTATTTATGATGAACAGTTACATTAAAATTATATAATTATTGATGAAAGTGTGTTAATTGGCGTCCAACCGTTCCTGTAAGGTTAACTGTACCACTTCCTAACCACTACTTTTATAGGTGTACATCAGATAACGTATAATTGCTTAATTTAAGCTGACAAGACTCTTAGAGTTTTCTCTGAATGACGAGGGGAGATAACCGCGTTTTGTTTGATGTATCTGTAAGGCATTGGGTACGAAACATATTATCGATATAAAGGGTCGCACTTTACTCCAGACCTACTAATATGAACAATGCTGGAGATACATTGTCTATCACCAACACCTGCCGTCAATGTAGATAAGACAATCGTCCGACACAGACTGTCCACGATCATGACCAGTCAGCCTATTGAATTACGATTAGAATTTGGTTAATTTCGTTAACCGGAAGTAGAAACCCAAGAAATCTCCTGACCTTGGTTTTATACATGAATTATTTTATCTTGCTTGCAGCAAACATTTCAATTCGCTTAAAAATAGCTATCAATCCTTAACGTAAAGTAAAATGAAGTCGTCGTCTATAACTTCACATTCGACTTACTCCGGTGTTGTGATTCGTGGAGAAGCGAACTTTGACCGTAATTACAGTTCAGAGCTAAAACACGAGTAAGGTCTTCCCCCTTCTTCAGAGCTTACAGTTTCCTTGCCTGCTTTGTTTCCACGTTACTGTTCCACGTGTTCGTCTGGTTAAGTCGTCTGCTGTCAACATATACATTGTCAGCATTACTAAGGTTATGCGCCGGTTAAAAGGAGTTTAAGGCAATCTCAAAAGCAGAAAGAAATTTGGAAAAACACGAGTTTTTCAACAGATCACAACAGGGGCAGAGCAAAAACATATTCGCATAGACAACAGTGATATCGATGATTTTGTAAACAAACAAGCAAACAAAAACACTTTGTCAAAAACTTTTAATGCTTTGAAGCTTCTTCGTCAGTTTTTGAGCCTGGAAATATAATATCGTGAAATTAATCAAATCCCACCATAAGAAATGTGTCCCCTCCTTTGCAAATTATTTATAGGAATACGGAAACAAGACGGTTCCAATTATGAACCGAGTTCGCTGCGTGGTTTTATGAGTTCGTTTGACAGGCAATTGAGACGGTATGATTATGGTTACTCTGTGGTCAGTAGTGTTGAATTTGGGAAAGTCCGAGAAGTTCTGACAGCTAAACAACGGGAGCTTAAGAAGGAAGGAAAGGGGAACAAACCAATGAAGGCACAACCTATTTCAGACGAGGAAATTGAAACTCTGTGGCAACAGGGCCAGCTCGGATGTAGCAACCCTGACAGTGTGATAAACACACTATGGTTTTTCAGTACTGTCCATTTCGGACTACGTGGTTCCGATGAACATAGATCAATGTATTGGGGGGATGTTAATTTGTGCCGAGATGTATCAGGGGAAGAATATCTTGAATTTGATGAAAGACAAACTAAAACACGGCAAGGAACAAACCCGAGGGACGTCCGCGCTGTAAAACCCAAAATGTGGAGTATTTCCGAGAACTTAGAAAGGTGTCCTGTAAAAGCATACAAATTCTACAAGAGTAAACGTCCTGCGAGCTACTGTGAACCAAGTGATCCAGTTTACATAGCCACACATACAAAACAGGGAGCATTTAAAGGCGAAGACCAGTGGTTTAAAAAACAGCCAATAGGTGTAAACAAACTTACCCAGATAATGAAGAAAATGGCCATAGCTGCAGGTCTCCCGAATGACAAAAAACTTTCGAATCACAGTGCCCGCGAACACTTCAAAAACTAAATGACCAGAACATTCCTCCGAATCAGATAATGCAGATCACTGGACATCGGAAGTGTTAACAATTACAGCCATGTTAACGACACCCAGCATAAGAACATTTCACGAATCCTATCCAACACAACGGTTACTCAGAATAACATGCTGACACTTTCGTCGACAAACAAGTGTAATGTCAACACAAACAATACTGCCAACAAATCGGCATCCAACGTCGCTTTTCACGGCAGTCTGAACACAATGTTCAGTGGGAATATTCACGGTGGAACATTTCACATCTCCATAAACTCCCGCGAGGACGAGGATAAACACAAAGCAGTGAAAAGGCGACGTACAATGGTTCTGTACGACAGCGACAGCGAATAGACATTTGTACAACAAAGCCTCCATTATCGCGCCAAGTGACGTCACGGCTTCGTCACATCAAAAACAGTCGCTCATGTACTTTCAAACTAAAATATTTTCGTCATTGTTTCGAACACCAAGGAAAGTTTATCTATTATATATTAAAAGAAAAAATGCTGAAATTTTGTTTTGAGACGTGTAGATAATAAAATTAATCCTTTTCAAGAGTCAGTTGTGTTAGAACTATTTCTTCTCTCGTCGGTATAATTGACCTACTTCGAAGGTTCGGGTGATTTGGTTGAGATGTGGCGATTCAAGGCAAAAGAGAGAATCAGTTTTTGATGGGGAACGATGAAAGAAAACGTCATACGATAAAAAGAATCTGTCATTCGTTTCCCTTCATATTAGATTTATGATACTCGTTTAGAATTTTCAAAACTCGTATCATAAATCTTATATGAAGGGAAACTGATGACAGATCCTCTATATATCAGTACGTTATAACCTGTATTTATACGTTATAACATATATTTAATATTTCATATCCATATGTGACATTTGTAAATCCTATATATTTCATATCGATACGTTATAGATTGTATTAATAACTCGCCACAAGCTCAATCAACAACTCCAGCCACAATAAACATTTCGATCCAGAATTTTCAATTCGCCTATTATGTTCATTAAATGTGTTTGTTACCATAAAACTACATTAAGATCAATTAAAATATCCCATTAAACATGTTGCCTAGATACAGTAAGCATATCAACATTACTATCGCCTACAATTATCTGCTAAGCCGATGAAATCCAAACTTTTATCTATGAACGCCCGAAATAATTCGAGGAAGACATTGCTGGCATTTGGTTGTCTATACACAGTACATATTAGATTAATACAACGTGGAGAATCTTATTGTATCTACCAGATAACCATTTTGAAATTCAAAATCTATGCGTCTATAAGCTCTTTTTTGAGATGATACATATACTAATGTAACAGGGTGTACTCATTGCACTAGGTCACACTTGTTTGTGCTGTTTTGGATGTACCCGTGTCACCACGGGTATATCGTGTCGTGAGCGAGTTGCACGTGATTCCACCTGCACACATCACCACCCTGTCTACCCTGTATGTCCCATTCACTTAGGACTTAGCACTTAGCTGCGAAGCAGGACGGAGCTCCTGCATAGATATATTCTATATGGTCACAG
>NW_022979863.1:0-19268 GCF_902652985.1 Pecten maximus | reverse complement strand
GTTTGCTCCTTAAAAGGAATACATGGATAATCAGCTTAGGAGTATGACCTCGTCGGGTATGATAACTTGAGATACAAATATGCTTTATATGATTAAATCCTTATCACTTGAAACAAATTATCATTTTATTTAACGAGCAACTAATCGATTGATATGGACTTATGCTTACTTTCAATTTAATTATTCATTCGGTATTAAGCACGATGTAGAAGAAATAAGTTGTTCTTATTTCAACTGCAAAGGGTAGATTCCGATATATCAATATCGATATATCCATAATTATAAAAGTAAATATTCATAAATCAATTTATGTAAATCAATAAATAGGTATAAGGTGTTTATTTCAATTCAACCTATAGATAACCCATCGAATTCAACATTAAAGTTATTTTCGGCGGTTTTTTCTAGTCTACCAAATACACGTATATCCTAGAAGCCTTAAACCCGTGATTGAGTCGTCCTCGCTGTATACAGATTATTTAAGCATTGTTACTAACTTCTATTGCAGCAAGAGGAGACAAGAAACATGTAAGTAACTGGAAGCAAAATTTAGGGACTGGTTTGATCGTCTTATGTCTCACACACTGGCTATTTATATGTTTATAATTTTCATCCTGTGCTATGAATTTTTTTTATCGTATTTGCTTATATGCATCTATTACGGTGGTGCAAGAAGAAGCCTCGATTCAAAAAATGATTTACATATATGAGAGTACAATCAACTTATTATTAGCAATATAAAAAAAATATATTTAATAATTCATGTTGCAAATTTATTAATATATGAAAACTTACCTGTACCCAATACGTTGGATGACACTGATTTGCTAATTGCTCTGTGGATTGGCAAGGTGACCCTAACGGTGGTCAACTTTACTGTACTACGAAAATTGGTGACACATATAATTATATGCATATGTATCTTTAATTTTCAATAGTTTGAATCATCCACAGTTTTTAACATGAACAGTTCGTGCCTTGTATTTATTTATAAGTTACGTGTCTACCCATTGAAGTTCAATCAAAAAGAAGCCAGTAAAAAGAAACTTTACACTTGAATTATGGATATCCATAATTCGATTTATGGATACCATTATTCATTATGGATATCCATAATTCGATTTATGGATATATATCCATAATTCGATTTTATTCATATATATTCGAATTAAATTGGATATCCATAAATGTATGGATTTCATTTCAATTTGTAACTCTAAAATCGAAGTTTTGTTTTTTGATGTTTGAATGAATAACAAACATTGTCCCCAACATGAAAATGAAGGAACATATTCATTTTAAAGGTGTCAATTTTCTTTTCTTTTGTAAACTGTTAAAGCAGCGCCACCTTACAGGTTTTTGCTGAGAAATCCACAATTCTAACCATGTCCACAGCTTTCTTACTAATCCAAGGGGTTTTTTTTTTTTTTTCTATTCATTTTCCCCCGAATAAATCCAATTTACAAGAAGGCGGATGGCAACTCCGCTACAGTGTTGATTTAATATCTGTGGGTTTCTATGTACGCCCCCATGGTCACGGTGACTCTTATATGTTGAAAGTAACGGAAAGAACGCTAAAATTGTTTTAATGTTTATAGTGTCCCTGTAAATGTAGGACATTTATTGATTATATGTATGTGATTGGTGTACAATGGAACTTCAATGTATTTAAATGAAATGACACTTCTGAAATTATTTTGATTTAAAAACCACTATTGTATTGCCCTTTAAGCAACGGGAATTGGGCATAAATTGTTACAACTTTATCAATTAAATTACAATCGTATTTTCCTCGTTAACAAATCAATGACAATGGTATGAATGGAGATATATCAAACATGAAATTACAGGCGGAATTAAAATCGTGCAGTTTTTGTATGGGAAAAGTTGTTCAAAAGTACATCTTATACTAAATCAAATGCCTACAGAAATATTCAGAAGGATGTCAGCTTGATATGTGAAAACCGGTCCGGATTTCGTTTTTAAAATTATTCGACAATTGATCATATTTGTCGTCAAGCTTGATTAATATGACCCAAATGATGGAAATCAAGTTATATTGTATATTTGTTGAGACTTTGAAAAAGCCTTCGATGGAGTGTGTTGGAACTTTTGAGCTTAGCGAGGGAAGCAAGAGCTGCTTGCGAACGATCGTTAATTTACGATTTTTTGTTTGTGGAAGTGCATAAGTTAATTCATATTAATGTCGTAAAATAATGAACCTTTTTACCCGCGCCAAAATTCGTTTTTTTAATTACGGAAGCCTTGTGAAAACGATAAACCCCAGAAATCGTTTTTAAATATTCCTAGGTGTTCCCCCCACTGGAAAATTGTAATCAAACATAAACGACAAGGCCTTTTTTTTAGATAATGTTTTAAATGAAGAAAAATCTTTCCGTTATTATGTGTTTTTTTTTGATTTTTTTGCCGTTAATTTTCGTAATTAATATTTTCGCCGTTTCAGGGTTTTTGTTGTTTTTTTTTGTTTTTTTTTTTTTTTTTTTTTTTGTTTTATTTTTTGTTTGTTTTTGGTTGTTTTATTTGTGCTTTGTTTCTCGGTTTCTTCTTCTTAATCCCAATGTTAAAGTTTTTGTTGGTTTTAGTTCCGCTTGGTTCGTCCGCCGGACCCCCCCCACGCCCTCTTTCTGTTTCCTTTTAATGCCTCTTCCTCCCATGTTTGTTTTTTTATTCCCGAGGCCATCGCGCCTTTCTCCACCTTTTGGGTCTCTTGACGTTTATGAAGGTCCATTTTTAAAATCGACACAACTAGGCCCCTTTCCGTATATAATTAGTTTAACCCAAAATTTTATACAGTGGGTCTCTTGAATTTTTATTTTCAATGAATGCCGTTTTATTCAAATGCTTAATATGTTTTTTGGGTAACAATCATTGACATCGACAAACATTGTGGACCCTGGGGGGGGGGGGGGGGAACGAGACAGAAAAAGTTTTTTGTTGCAATATTTTCCAGTTGTTTTAATGCAAGGAAATTGAATTAATAAAAGAAATTTAAAATGTTCTAAATTAAATGCGGTTTTTTATACTCACTTTTTAAAAATTTGTATTTGGTTTATTCCTGGTACGTTAAACATCTTACAATTGATTGCAAGTTTTTAAGTCCTAAGTCCCCCCCCGAGTATATACAGCTTCGAGATAACTTAAAACCAATTGAAAGTTAATTTTTTATGAATAAAATCTTTCAATTTTAAATCGCGAACATTCATTCTTTTCTTGTTTCGCTTGTGCACTTAACACAAACAACTAAAATGAACAAAGCTTTTTTAGCTTTTATATACAGCTAAAATCCCCTCTTTCATTTTTCCCCGATTCGATTCCCCCCTCCAGGAACCGCCGAATTGAGTTAGAAAATCGACCTTCATGTCAATGTTTTTAAACCAATGTTGAAACTCCTCTTTTTTCATGTACTTTTTTGCTTCCCATTTGTTCCACCAAAACTACATGAATATTAATAAACGTGGAAATGGTTTGAATAAGTTTTTTGTAACACCATCAGCCTACCAGCCTAAACTTATTGTTTTGTAAAAAAATTAATTATCTTTTACAATGATTTTTATTTTGCATATTTAAATAGATGTCGATTTTATTGATAGCCCATAAAATCGAATTTATGGGAGTATCCCCATACATCGAAATTTAAAATTGATATTCCATCAATCGCAATAATAATAAGTCCATAAATTCGAATTAAAATGGATATCCATAAATCGAAATTAATGGGAATTTATCCATAATCGAATTATTGGGATATCCCATAAAATTCAATTAATGGATAATCCCTAGATCGAAATTATTGAATATCCCATAAAAATCCGAATTATGATATCCCGTATATCGAATTATAATGGAATAGTCCATAAATATCGAAATTAATGGATTATCCATAAATTCATAAATCGAATAATAGTTCCCCTTAGGTGGATGGTGAAAATACCCCAATGCCCTTATTTTAACACAAACATTACAACAAGGAAAAATTGTGGGAATGTTATTTCTGATGCCCAAATCAGCAAACTATAAATGGTTTTATAGGGGGTGTGGGGGGGACATGCCCAATGGTTTTTGGTTTTTAGGAAGCTATAATTCCCCCCCTTACTGGGTAGGAAATAAGCCCCCTCCAGGAAAACCTTATTTTAAAAAACGGTCCAATTGAATTTTAAAAAAATACAATGCATTTTTAATTACACAAACCATGTATTATTTACTTTGCCAAATTTACATATTTAATTTTGAATGAAAAAATTAATCTTAAATCAAAAAGAAACCTATTTAATAATCAGTTTTAATCATTACTTGTAATTTTAAACCAACATAAAATTTCACAAATTGTAAAACATGATCAATACTTTGTAAACCAATATAATTAACTGAAATAAATTGTGTTGGGTTTGGCCAAACAGTTTTTTGTTAACCCCGCAGCCGCCTTAGTTTAGAGAGTGATTGTTTCATTTTTTTTTTTTTTTTTTTTTTTTTCAATTATTAATTAATTTGCCTTATTAAAATTTTTTCTAGACACAATTTGGTTCTTAAGTGTTTGTTTTCCCGAAAAATGATAAAATTTTCCCCTAGATTTTTGAAATACATCTTTAATATTTTCTCCCCCCTTGTTTCTAAAAGGTTGCTCAAATTTCCTGCGCATACTAGGGATTTCCCCCCCGGTTCGTAAGTACGGTTTTTTTTTGAATGAAAACCCGTTTTTTTTTTCCTGATATTTGCTTAAAAGCCCTACATTTTTATTATGAAGCTGTTACAAAACTCCGTCCGCCTTCAATAATTAACCACAGTTTGCACCAATTAACAAATTCTATCTATCTGATTAAAACGTCCCCCCAATTTTCAAATATTTCAACTTCACTGTGCCCTTAAGGTGATTTCACTTATGAAGCAAGCAAAGCCCTATTTGAAATTTAGAGAAATGCCTTGCCGTAAAGTATACATAGTCAAAGTTCAAATGGTTTTTCCGGATTTTGGTAATTTGAATATTCCCCCATGTAATCAATGTAAATCTTCCTACCTTCTTGGGTTTGGTGGGCCACCCCCCCCCCCCTTTTTGCCCCTGTTTTTTTGCCCTGTTTTTTTCCCGAAAAGGCCCAGTCCAAAAAGTGCACAATGTTTGGGGGCCTATTTTTGTTTCGCATTTAGAACAAATTATTCCCCCTATTTATTTAATTGTGGTAAAAATGTATATGTGATGAAAGAAACACTGCCCTGTTGTCCCTTAATCCCCCCCTTTTGTTGTGTTCCACAATAAAACTTGTTGAAAACCACAACGTAAGTATGAGGGAAATTCCTTCAAAAAATAACATTAAAATGTATGAAACAATAAAAGCATGCGGGTCCTTCAAAAAATGTTTAAAAAAACAAAAGCGAACCGATTATACATTGTCCTGATCACAACACCAAAAAAAACATTTTTGTTTTCCAGGCGTCGTAAAGTTTTGGCTGTGTTTTTCTTTTGATTGAGGTATTTAGTCCATTTGGGTGTGATTAACCGTTAAAATATAAAATCTATATTGCAGGTTTGTGGGATGAGGTGGAAAAAGTAAAATCTACACCCCATGTACGTGGTTCCGAAAACTATATTGAAAGCTATTTTCCCGTTTTTTCCTATTGTTTGTAAATTGACCAAATAAACGAGCCCGGCGATAGATTGGCAGTGGTGTTTTTGTTTGTTTCCAGCCCAATCAGAAGCAAAAAAGGGGTGCTTTAACGAGGTTTTTTTTTTTTCCTTGATTTCGTCAAACGACAAAAAACTCGCCTCAATGATTTATGGATATTTTTAATTATTGCGCATGTCCCACGTTTTTTTTTTTTTTTCGGAAACTCCTCTAATAGTGCAAACAAAACCCCAACATGGAATCCCGCTGTGATTTTACTGGATCTTTTAAAAATGATTTCACCGGATTAATTTAAAAAAACGCGAAAATTTGGAACAATTAGGTTATTCATAAATCCGCCCCTTGTTAAAATATCCCATAATTTCCCGTCATCTTTAAATATCCATAAATTGAAATTATGGGATAGCCATCAAGAAATTATGGGATATAACATAATTAAAAAAAAAGGTTTTGGATTTATGGCATATCCAATTAAATAAGTAATTTATGGATATCCATAAAAATCGAATTATGGGATAATTAAGAATTAATTATGTGCGAATTTACGAAATTATTTTTTATGGATCTCCATAAATGGGGAAAATTATGGATAATCCATATTCTGTATGGGATTCCATCAAATATGTTCCCCTTGTTTTTTCTCCACTTTGGGGGCTTGCCCCCCAATAGACTGTTTGTGTTTAGCTTGTTTCCTGAGATCTACCCTTTTCGTAATAGAAAAACGGGCAAGGAAACCCCGGGAAAAACCTTTTTAAAGTTTTATTTTTTTCTTGAGTAATGGCATTTATTTTGTTTGATAAAGTCCTACATTTCTTTACAAGCACCTAAAGTTTACTTACAAATCCAAGAACAATGGTATCAAATATTGACATTTGCCTTTTCTTGTCTTTGCACCCTCCCCCCCAAACGCAGCGGCCTGCAAACACCTGCGGCCCTTCCGTCGGCTTCCCTGCCCTGGCTGGGTGGTTCCCACCTGTTATCCCCCTCCTTTAGCACTGTTGCGCCCTCACACCCTTCTGCCCCCCTTCTTCTCCTCCGTCGCCCCTTCTTAGATACATAACCATTGTAACCAACCCCCGTGAAACCTCCACGAGCGGGTGTCATAGAACCACGAGCGGTCAACCAAATCTTAACCCGTGTTTTTTTTTTTTTTTTTGTTGGCAAAATAGCCAAACATGGTAATGAATTATTAATTCATTCCAAATTGTTTCAGCATATTGCCAAGCTAAACACATTATTCCATCCCTTAAAAATTATACTGTTTTTCTTTTAAAAATTGGTTAGTAAAGTGAACACTGTACAATACCCTATGTCATCCCAGAGTATATATTGTTTTTGGGTGAAGATCACAATCCATGCACCTCAAAATTAGACATTAACCCCCGATTTTTTCAATCATGCCCTAGCCCGACAATCGAATTCCAATAATAGTAAACTTTTTGATATTAATTGTACACCTTCACCAAAACAAAAAATAGTTTTTAAGACAAAGCCTTCTCGCTTCTTCTAGTGGTTGCCCCCCCCTGTTTTTTTTTTTTATCTATGTCAAAGTAACTTTTTATAGTGTGAAATGTCTGTTTTTTCAATGTTTGTTTTTGTTTAACCTAAACCGTAAACATTTAACCAGTTTAAAAAAATTATGAGTTAATCTCACATCAAAACCATTAGTGGAATGGGTGTTCAAAACCAAACCTTTTGGTTAGTTCCATAAATCTTTTCTCGGCAAACAAGTGTGGTACTGAAAATAACCTTCAACCGAGTATGGAAAATCTATAACAATCCCGGTGTCAAACTAAAGGTTGGGTCCCCTATCGTCATAATATGCATTAAACCACCAACCCCCCGAAACACTATCAAAATAACACATCTAGCACACCAATAACCTTACAAGACACGGCCCCTTTTTCCCAGTCCCCCATCCAATAATTAGCTAAATAGGCCGGGATAAAATTGTTTCCTTTCATTCATTCCACGAGGCACGAATTTGCCATGAAACTTATAATAACATAATTCAGTCTGAAATTTCCCATAAATTAATCCGCCCTAAAAAATATCATGGATGCGCAAACTTTCTTTTGTTGTCCCCCGATGTTGTGTATGGAACCGAATACAGAAAAAATTTTTGAGATAATTTTCCAATTTTTTGGCAAATATTTAAATTGCTCAATTTAAATATTGAAAACGTTAAACAATTTGATCATAGTTAACATTTAAATATGTTGTTGGAAATTGTCCCCCACCCCCGGTTCTAGCCCCACCAACTCACTCCCCTTTAGTGGCCGTTTTTTCACTAATAAGAACTACTATTCAGCCCCGGGAAATCCTATGTGGATGAGTTTTTCATTTTGGGCAACACACATTATTTTTTGTTTGTATTTTGTTACTACTTCTTACTTTACTTGAAAATCATTTGTTTTTCAGGCATTAACTAAAAAGAAACAGGGTGTTCCGGAGTTTTTGGTTTTTTGTAAAACAAAGAAATCTGGACCCCTACTACTGGAGTTGTTTTTACTCTCTTTTCTATAACATTTTGGGAGAAGCCGAAATTTAATTGATTATTTTTTTTAACGAAATTTGGTTTTTTTTCCCCGGTCCAAACGTAAATGGCGAACAACGGTTACTATACGTAAAAATTCTAGGGAAAAGGGTAAAAAAATATGGAAACATAATAATGAAAACTTATTTTCCTGTCTAAACGTCTACCCCCAAAATAGCACAGAAAATTAATTTTCCTAAATGTACGGAATTTTTAATAATGCATATATATATCCCGCCTGGTCCCCCCCCCTGGGACTTTTTTCCGGATTAAATTTTGTTAAATTTTAAATGTATTTTTCCCTAAATCGAAAGGTTTTTAAAACAACCTCTTCGTTCTTGCTAAACGTTTCTTTGTTTTAATAAATTTATTAACAACTGATTGGACATTTGGGGGGTTTGGTGGGCCCAGAGGTAAGTCCCCCTTCCAAAGCTGAGACCAAGTGTGATGTTTTCCCTGGCATGTGCCCCCCTGTGGGGTTGTCCCGCGCAATAAACCAAGCCCCCCTAATTGTAATAACCGCTTTGACCATCCCCTGACCTCTCCCCCTTTAAGAACGGGCTTTCGGAATTGGTTACTCATCTAATCTCTTTCTCCCCTTGGTGATATGTTATTTGTTTAACTATACGGCACGACTATACGGCCCCATTGGAATTATATCCTTAAATTAGTAGTGGACTATTATTTTAAATAGTTTTTTTTGGATTTATTTATCAGAAAATAAGTGGAAAATTAATATGTGTCACATACAAAAAATGTAAAATCGGAAAATTAATTGATAACCGTTGTTTTGAATAAAGTCTGTTTTTTTAGTTTTGGGTGGCGTTTAACCTCTAAATTATGTGGTTTCTAATATATATGGGTTTAACAAGGTTAAGTGGAATTTCATATGTAGGTTGTATTGGTTTGCCCTGTCCCCTCTCACAGTTTTGTGAATAAAAGCGGGCAAAACACATTTACTCTAAAAGTACCATCTTAACGGTTTTCTAAAAAGGGATTGAAACAAAAGTATCATACAACAGTTTTCTTTTGTTGTGTATAACTATGTATACTACAATGAAAAACGAAATTTAATTTGTATAAATTTAAAGATTTTTTTTTCGTGTTTTTGGCATGTTTTTCATGACCGAATAACACCACCAGCCCCTGGGTTTGACACATATAAAAGGTTTGTTAATTATTGTATAATAATTTTCCAGGATAGCAAGTTTTTTTTGAACAAGCGTATATAGTTTGTTTTTTTCAGCCTAGCAACAAATAAACGAAATATGGCTGTTTTAAAGAGTTTTGTTAGATGTGTTAAGGAAGCTTGTCAAAACCATATTTTTTTCGTCCAAGAAAATCAGTTTCCCCATTAACAAATCAAAAATCCCAATTCGATATTCCGACCGGGAATTTGGTTTTTGTTGGGGGTAAACAATGATTTCAGTTTATACAAAATCCTCTAAACAGCGGAATCCGAACAAGCGACCCCTCACGAAGTTCACAGGCCCTAAAGATTTTAAATTAAAATTGCAAAATATCCCCCTAGTTTTTCCGATTTTGTATATCCTGCAAACAATTACACTCAATCCAAAAGTTGGTTTTAATTTTTCTAATTCGTACCATGTACTGTTTAAAAGCTCTGAGATCTGACCCCTAAACCGCTGTTTTCCTACTAGAAAAAGGGCCAAGGAAACCCCCGGCGCAAAACCCCTTGTTAATTTAATTTCTCGAGTTATTTGCCCCCAATTATTTTGTTTGATAAAATAATACATTGTCTTTTACAAGCACCTACAGTTCCTCACAGACCCACATCCAATAACACATGTTAAAATCGACATCACCTATGAAACCTTTTTTTGACAATTTTTTGCCCTCCCCCCCCCCCCCGGGTGCTGAAAACAACAAAGGCGGGCCTTCGTCACCGGATTCGCCGCTTGGGCCCCGTCCCCCCTTGATAAAAGCTGAAGGTGCGACCTAAAACCATATAGCCCCACCTCGGCTATAATAACCCGTAAAATTAGATACATAAACATGGTAAACAACCGTGACTCAACGAGCGTTGGTCATTATAGACCCACGAGCGTAAAACCAATCTAAACAACCCTGTTTTGGTTTTGCAATAGCCAAAAAAAACATGGTCAAGAATTTTCTTTAATTATCCAAATTGTTAAAAGAGATATTGCAGCCTAAACCAAACAACAATTAAATCCATACACCTTAACAAATTAATAACTGTTCCTTTTGTCCTTTTTTTTAAAAAATTTGTAAGTAAGGCACAATTTCACAGTACCTATGGTCATCCAGAGAATATTATTGTTGGTGAATATCAAACTCACAATGCAACTATCAATTAGACCATTAAACCCGATTTTTTCCAGAATCATTGCCTAAGGCACGAAACATAGATCAATCCTAGTACTTTATATTAATTGGTTAACTTTCCATCATTCCCCCCCCCAACAAAAATATAGTTTTAGAAAGCTGCTCGAATTTCCCTATAGTTTTTGTTGCCCCTGTATTTTTTTTTTTTTATCTAATTCCAAATAACTTTTTTATATGAACAATATGTCTTTTTTTTTCATGTTTTTTTGTACCTAACTAAAACACCATTTAAACCCCTTACCAGAAATAAATTTGGTATCCTTCACCATGTCAAACCTTAGTGGAGGGGGTTTTCAAGCCTTTTTGGTTTATTTCCATAAATCCTTTTTTCCCTCGGGCACAAGTGTACTTGGAAAGAAACCCTTAACGATAGAATGAAAGCCTATACATCCGTGTCAAAAAACTAAGGTTGTTCTATCGTCCCCATAATAGCATACCACCACCAAAAACGAACCACTATCAACATAAACATCCTACAGGCCTTTGTTTTTTCAGTTCATCATAATTAGCGCATAGCGGCTAAAAAGTTTGTTTCTTTTCCAAATTTTGCATCATGTCAAATTCCCACGAGGCCGAAATTGCCCATGAAACTTAATACATTAATTCAATCTGAAATTCATAAAATAATTCGCCCCCCTAAATCCCATGATTCACAAACTGGGTGTGGTCCCGCAGTGTTGGTGGTAATGACCCCGAATACAGAAAATTGGAGATATAATCCAATTTTGCAATATTTAAATTGCTTTCATTTAAATATGGGACGTAAAATTTGGAGCATCGTAAACCCATTTGTAAAATCATTGTAAATTTTGGTGGTATGGTTCGGTTTTTTTCTAGCCCACCATCCCCCCTTTAGTGCCGTCTTAATAAGAAAAACCCCTATTGCAAGCCCGGAAAAATCTATGTTATGATTATTTTTTCCCAATGTTGCCATACACACTGTAAATTTTGTTATTTGGTTACGTGGAAAATCATTGTGTTCCAGCATTAATAAAAATAAGAACAGGTCCTCGTGTTCCCGCGGATTGTTGTTTTTTTTGTAATACAAAAGAAACTATGGACCCCTAACTGGAGTTTTTACTCTCTTTCCGCCATTAACCTAAACCATTTTGGGAGAAGCACAATTTTTAATTGAATATTATTTACGGAAAATTGTTGTTTTTTTCGCGGTCCAAAAAAAACCGTTATGGCGGAAAACGTTTAACCTATACCGTAGGGCTTTTAGGGAATGGTATATGAAAATATAATTGAACACGTAATTTTTCCCCTGTCCCTAAAAGTCCCCCCCTAGACACAAGAAAAATTAATTTTCTAAAATTTAAAAACGAAAATTTTTAATATTGATAATATATATCTTGCCTGTCCTGACTTTCGAATAAAAATGTTTGGTAATTTATTGTGTATTTTCTTTAAATCGAAGGTTAAAACCACAAAACAACAAAAACCCTCCCCTTCGTCTGCTTAACCGTTCTGTTGTATATATAACAACTTGATGGAAACCCAGTGGCCCCGAGGTTAAAGTCCTCCAAACGAGACCAAGGGTGGAAATTTTTCCCCTGGCTTTTGCCCTGGGGTTTTTTGTTTCCGCCAACATTGGCAAACAAAGGCCCCCCTAAATGGTAAATACCGCTTGAACCACACCTGACCTCACTCAAAGACGACCAAGCCTCGTGAATTGTAACTTCATCTATCTCCTTGGATTTTATGTTTTGTTTGACTATACGTGCCCATTGATTCTATCCATTCAAAACCAGTGACGTATTTTTAAAAGTTTTTTTTTTTTTTTGGATTAATTAAAATTTAGAAAATTACGTTGGAAATTTATTAAATGATTTGTCACATACACAAAAGTAACTCGGCTTCTTGCTAACCGTTTTTGTGAATTAAAAAGTAATTGTTTGTTTTTTAGGTTTTTGTTGCGTTAACCTAAAATAATGTTTTGTTCCTATATATGGTTACCAAGGGTGTGGAAAAATTTAATATTAGGGGTGGGGCAATTGTTGGGCCCACGCCCCCTCGGACAGTTGAATAAAGCTTTGGCAAACCATTTACTTTTAAACTCTCTAAAATTACAATCTTTTTAAACGGTTTATAAAAAGGATGAACAAAGTCACTCAGACAACAAAGTTCTTTTTTTGTGTGGGGTATTAACTAAATTATACTAACCAATGAAAAACGAAGATAAAATGGTTAAATTAACGATTGTTTTTTTTATCGTTTATATTTGCCCAACAATGTATTTTCAATGAACGATCAGCGGGCCTGGTTTTTGACACTATACAGTGGTGTTTTTAATTCTTCCTGTAAAAAATATAATTTTTTTCAAGGATAGCAAAGTTTTGTTGACAAAGCTTATAGTTTGTTTCATCCGAGCACAAATACGAATATGCTGTTGTTTAAGTTTTGTTAGATGTTTTTAAGGAGCTGTTTGTGTCCCCCCCAGAAATCCATATTTTTTCTTTCTCAAGAAATCAATCCCATTATTACCAATCAATCCTCCCCATTCCGAACCGGGAAAAAAATAATTCTTTTTAAGTGAATAAATTTGAGCATATTTTACCTAGAGGAAAGGATTAAATGTTAAAGCTGCTGATTTACATGCGCTGCAAAAAGTTTCTGTGTGAAACTCTAATATTGGAAGTCAAACTCCAGTCTCTAAACGATGAAACTTAGACAGGAATATGGCGCAATGAAAAAGTCACTATTTTGGATATCCTAAATCATTTCAAAATCCTAAATCTTTTGAACCCATAAATGATAGGTTCCATAATCTTTATGGATATCCAAAATTTCGATTTTTAGGATATTTAAAAGAATTCGGATATCCAAAATCGACACGGCTACAGGGAAAACTTTGAGTCAATATCGGATCTTTGATTTTAGAGTTTTTGTGTTTTTTTTTAGTAATTTTAATCTAGATTTGAAATCGGTAAATGCACCTTGTATGAGGGTACTTTACAACGCACATAGAAATGAATATTAAATTGGAAGAAAAATCATTCATGTCTCTATTTGACAGCGTATGAATCATGTGTTCGTAGAGTGTAGAATGTACCTGTGTTGGTGAACGTACGTGATCTACAACATAATTATAACAAAACTTTGTTTACATTTGCATTGCCAGTAGATGTACTAATGATTTATGAAAAAATTTTTGTATTAAAGTGTGGCATATTACGTACATAGAAATATGATCAGAGACGGGACTATGGTTTCATTTATGTTTCATTTTATTTCAGAGTGGAACTTTTTTAGTATTTGTAGTAGGCCTGCACACGGTCTGATTAGTATTCCCTTCGCCGACTGCAAACTTATAGCCCAAGTGTAGTGACAGTTCATCATGAAACAGGACATTTGATTTTTAACAGATGTTTTGTTCTTTTTTGTGACTTTGACTTTGTTTTGCTCCGATAAGGTACAGAATGCATTGATAATCTCTAATTCAGGGGAGGTAAACTCTAAGTACTTATGACTATATTAAATAATTCTTATAAAATTCATGTATAATATATTTGACATTCGAAAATTTATATAATTTCTTTTTTTTTATAGAAGATTCAACATTTAATGAAAAAGATTCGTCATATTCTTTCACAGTTATATTACAAAATACTTGCAATAAAACGAAAAAAAAATTAAATTTTTTAATTAAATAATGTCTAAATTGAACTAAATATTTTATGGGGACCCTCCCCATTAAAACAGTGATTCCAGCTTTCAATAACTTTTTCGGTGGACTTATTTCTTATAATTTGAATTAATAAAGAAGGTATGACTAATATATTTATAAAAATCCCTATCAAATGATATATGTTATAACAAATTATTTCAGTTTGTTGTTCTTTTCTCTCTCTCTTGTTTTTTTTTTGTTTCTATTTTTTATAAAATGTCGTTAATCACACATTGGAATATTACCCACAGGCTTAGGAGTAATGACCAGCGACGGGGTATGTAACTTGAGATCAACATATGTTTATGATTAAAATCCTTACACTTGAAACAATCACCCATTTTTATTTAACGAGCAACAAATCGATTGATATGGACTTATGCTTACTTTCAATTTAATTTTTCTTCGGTATTAAGCACGTTTGTAGAAGAAATAAGTTGTTCTTATTTCACCTGCAAAGGGTAAAATTCGATATATCAATATCGATAACATCCATAATTATAAAGTAAATATTCATAAATCAATTTATGTAAATCAATAAATAGGTATAAGGTGTTATTTCAATTCAACCTAAGATAAACCCATCGAATTAAACCCATTAAAGTTATTTGGGCGGTTTTTCTAGTCTACCAAAACACGTATATCCTAGAAGCCTTAAACCGTGTTTGAGTCGTCCTCGCTGTAACAGATTATTAAGTATTGTTACTAACTTCTATTCCCAGAAAGAGGAGACAAGAACCATGTAAGTACGGGAAGCAAAATTTAGGGAAACTGGTTTGATCGTCTATGTCTCACACACGGGCTTTTTAAAATGTTTAAAATTTTTCATCCTGTCATATGAAAAATTTTTTTATCGTATTTGCTATATGCATCTATTACGGTGGGCAAGAAGAAGCCTCGATTCAAAAATGATTTACAATATGAGAGTAAAATCAACTTATTATTAGCAATATAAAGAAAATTAGTTAAAATCATGGTGCAAATTTATTAATATATGAAAAACTTACCTGTGCCCAATAGGGTTGGATGACACTGATTTGCTAATTGCTCGGTGGATTGGCAAGGTGACCCTAACGGTGGTCAACTTTACTGTATACGAAAATTGGTGACACATATAATTATATGCTATGTTTTTTAAATTTTCAATAGTTTTGAATCATCCACAGTTTTTAACATGAACAGTTCGGGGCCTTGTAGTTATTTTAAAAGTTACGTGTCTCCCCATTGAGTTAATAAAAAGAAGCCAGTAAAAAGAACGTACCTTGATTATGGATATCCATAATTCGATTTATGGTTCCATTATTCGAATTAGGGGATATCCATAATCGATTTATGGATATATTCCATAATTCGATTTTATTCTTATTCAAATTATGGATATCCATAAATTATGGATTTCATCATTTGTAACTCATAAATCGAATTTTTTGTGTGTGTTTGATGAAATAACTAACATTGTCCAACATGAAAATGAAGGACTATCATTTAGGTCAATTTCTTTCTTTGTAAACTGAAAAGCAGCGCCCCCTTTACAGGTTTTGTGAGAATCCACAATTTAACCTTTCCGCTTTCTTATCTATCAAGGGGTTTTTTTGGTTTTTTTCTTATTCATTTTCCCCGAATAAATAAATTTACAAGAAGGCGGATGGCACTCCGTACAGTTGATTTATATTTGGTTTCTTTGTACGCCCAGTCACAGGTGACTCTTATATGTTGAAGGTAACGGAAGAACGCTAAAATTTAATTTTTATGTGTCTGTATGTAGGCCCTTTTATTGTATTATAGTATGTGATTGGTGTACCAAGTACTCAGTATTAAAATAAATGACACTTAAATTTAATTTGATTTAAACAATTGTATTGCTTTAAGCAACGGGTTTGGGCATAAATTGTACCCCTATTCAATTAATACATCGTTTTTCCTCTTTTAAACCCCAATCTAATGACAATGGTATGAATGGATATATCAAACATGAAATACAGCGGATTAAAATCGTCGTGTAGGGGAAATTGTTCAAAATACACATACCTATCAAATCACAGAATATTCAGAGGTGTCGGGCTTGATATGTGAAAACCGTCGGATTTGTTTACATTTTCGCCCAATTGACATATTTGTCGCCCAGCTGATTAATATGACCCAAATGATGGAAATCAATTTATATTGTATTTTTGTTGACTTTGAAAAGCCTTCGAGGGAGTGTGTTGGAACTTTGAGCTTAGCGGGGGAAGCAAGAGTGCTTCCCCCGAACGATCGTAAGTTACGATTTTGTGTGAAGTGCATAGTAATTCATAGTAATTCGTAAATATGACTTACGCAAAATTCGTTAATTACGAAGCTTTGAACGATACCCGATCTTTTAAATATTTAGGTGTCAATGGAAATTGTATCAAACAAACGACAAGGCTTTTAGATAATGTTAATGAAGAAAAATTCTTTTCCTTTTTAGTGTTTTGATTTGCGTTATTTCGAAATTATTTTCGCGTTTATAGGGTTTTTTCGCGTTATTAGGTCTTTTTTTCACGTTATAACCCAAACAAGCGGCTTTATTTCCGGAATAACGTTTTTCCCCCGCGTTTTAACATGTATATTTTCATTTAATCGACACAAATAGGCTTCGTATATAATATTACCATTATACAGTGTATATGAATTTTTTAATGATGCGTTTTTAGCTTAATAGGTTGGTAATCATTGAATCGACAAACATGGTGGACCTGAAGAGACAGAGAAGTTTGTGCAATATTCAGTGTTTAATGCAAGGAAATTGATAATAAGAATTTATTCTATTAATCGGTTAAATATCACTTTTTAAAAATTGTATTTGGTTATCTGTACGTACATCTTTCATTGATTGCAGTTAAGTCCTAAGTCCATATATAAAGCTCGAGATAACATTACCAATTGATTAATTTTTTGAAATAAAATCTTCATTTTATACGCGACATTCATTCTTGCATTAACACTAAAATGAAAACCCAAAAGCTTAGCTATAATACAGCTAAATCCCGCCACCTCAGTTCCATTCGATCCCCTCCAGATCCGCCGAATTGAGTAGAATCACCTTCATGTGCATGTGTAACCAATGTGAAAATCTCTTTTCATTACTTTTCCATTGTCCAAACTACATGAATATTAGACGTGAAATGTTTGATAAGTTGTAACACCCTCGCCTACAGCCAAACTATTGTTTGGAAAAATTAATTATCTTTACAATGAGTTTATTTTGCATATTTATAATTCGATTTATGGATATCCATAAATCGACTTATGGATATCCATAAATCGAATTATGGATATCCATAAATCGAATAATATATATCCAAAATCGAATTATGGGATAATCAATAAATTCGATTATGGATATCCAAAATATATCGAATTAGGATATCCATAAAACGAATTATGGAATCCATATATCGATTATGGATATCCAATGAAAATTCCCAAAAATTTAAATCGAATAATAGTCCCTAGGGGTGGGGAAATACCCCAATGCCTATATTTACAACAGGATTGGTTTATTTTTTGATGCCCATGCAGCAATACTATAAATGGTTATAGGGTGGGGATGCCAATTTTTTTTTAGAAGCTATAAGTCCCTAGGGGTAGGGATTTGCCTCCAGGACCTATATTTAAAAAAGTATTGATTTAAAAAAATAAAGGGATTTAATTACACAAACATGTATATTTAATTGCATTACATATTTATTTGAATTGATTATCTTAAATCAAAGACTATTTAATAATCATTTATCATTACTTGTATTAACATAAAATTTCACAAATTTACAATGATCATATGAACAATTTTAAATTACTGAATAATTGTGTTGCCAACAGTTACCGCCAGCGCTAGTTTAGAGAGTGATTTCATTTTTTTTTTAAAATTTTTATTATTGCTATTAAATTTCTAGAAACAATTGTCTTTTTTTGTCGGAAATGATAAATTTCCCTAGATTTGAAATATCTTTAAAATTTCTTGTTTCTAAAAGTTGCTCAAAATTTTTGCATACTAGGATTTCGTTAGTAGTACGGTTTGATGAAACGTTTCTGATATTTGCGTAAAAGCTACATTTATTATGAAACGGTACTCGTCTTCAATATCACCACAGTTTCACAATTACAAATTCTATCTATCTGATTAAAACGTCCAATTTCAATATTCAACTTCAACTTCGAAGGGGATCAACTTATGAGAAGGCAGCCTATTATTTAGATGCTGCGTACGTATACATAGTAGTCAATGGTTCGGATTGTATTTTGAATATTATGTATATGTATCTACTCTTGTTGGTGAAAAAAAAAACTTTTAAATGTTGAATGTTTCCGAAAAGGCAGTCAAAATGTCAAATGTTGGGGTTTTTTTTGCTTTAGAACAAATTATTCTATTTTATTTTGTAAATGTATATTGATATAAAGACACTGCCGTTGTCTAATCCTTTTGTTTTCACAATAAAAATTGTTGAAACCACAACGTAATAGGGAGGGATCTCAAAATAAATATACAAAATGTATGAACAATAAAAGATCGCGGTTTAAAAAAACAAAGCGACGATATACGATGTCTGATCACAACAAAAAACTTTTGTTTCAGGCTCGTAAAGTTTGCTTGTTTTCTTTCGATGGAAAATTTGTAATTTGTGTGATTAACGTTAATTAAAATCTATCAGTGAAGTTGTGGATGAGGTGGAAAAGTAAATCTACATGTACGTGTATCCGAATATATTGAAAGTATTTTCGTTTTCTATGTTATTGACCATAAACGAGGGGCGATAGATTGGCAGGTGTTTTTAGCCAATCAGAGCAAGGTGCTTAACGAGGTTCTTAGATCGTAAACGACACTCGCTCACTGATTTATGGATATTTAATATGCGCATGTCTTTTTTTCGGAACTCCTCTAATAGTGCAACCAGACATAGGGATCGCGATTATGGATATTTAAAAATATTTACGGATATTTAAAACGCGATGAATTATGGATATTCATAATCGCCTGAATATCCTAATTCGTACTTAAAATTTCCTAAAGAAAAATCCGAAGGGAAAAATTATTGGT
>NW_022979862.1:0-25146 GCF_902652985.1 Pecten maximus | reverse complement strand
CCTACCCAGGGGCAAACGTGAGACCCCAGGGTCATGAAATTCACAATTTTGGTAATGTACCTTAAGACCCTTCCATCTATGAAGAGTATTTGATTCTAACATATCTGAGAGTAGAGAAGAAGATTTTTGAAATTTTAGTCAATTTGACCCTTTTTGGCCCCGCCCACCAGCCCCTGGGGGTCAACCAGTGCCAACATGTACATACCATCAAACTGTTAACCTATGCTGATAATTTGAACCAAGTTAGAATAAATTCCAATAGAAATCCAACAAATAATAGTCAAAAATGTGATTTCCCTATATAAACTATAGTAAAGTTTACCCCCTACCCAGGGGCAAACGTGAGACCCCAGGGTCATGAAATTCACAATTTTGGTAAAGCACCTTAAGAGCCTTCCATCTATGAAGAGTATTTGATTCTAATATATCTGAGCGTTGAGAAGAAGATTTTTGAAATTTCAGTCAATTTGACCCTTTTTGGCCCCGCCCATCAGCCCCTGGGGGTCAGTCAGGGCCAACATGTACATACCATCAAACTGTCATCCCATGCTGATAATTTGAACCAAGTTAGAATGAATTCCAATAGATATCCAACAAATAATAGTCAAAAATGTGATTTCCCTATATAAACTATAGTAAAGTTTACCCCCTCCCCAGGGGCAAACGTGAGACCCCAGGGTCATGAAATTCACAATTTTGGTAAAGCACCTTAAGACCCTTCCATCTATGAAAAGTATTTGATTCTACCATATCTGAGAGTAGAGAAGAAGATTTTTAAAATTTTAGTCAATTTGACCCTTTTTGGCCCCGCCCCTCAGGCCCCTGGGGGTTGGGACCATATAATTCACAATTTTGGTTCAGCCTCTGCCATGGAAGCTTCCTGTAAAATTTCATTGAATTTAGTTCAGCAGTTTTTAAGAAGAAGTTGAAAATGTAAATTGTTTACGACGCACGACGGACGACGCCGGACAAAAGGCGATTGCAATAGGTCAACTGAGACTTCGTCTCAGGTGACCTAAAAAAAACTATCGAAGAAGTAAAAATATCCATTAAATAATTCTTTGTCGTGGCTTTTAATTTTTAATGATACCCTTTGTTTACACGGTAAATCAATGTTCTTTGTGTACCTGTTCAACAAATCACTTGTTATAGCCAATCTGTGAACAGAAGGAAGTGACTGTTGTAATCAGATAACTGGGTTGATTTGGATCCAGCAAGTCTCTTAATGAATAAGTTGTTAGATATTCACTATGCGTTTTTTTGGTAGGAATAAAACATTGATTAAATTCACATAAAGTCCGATACAGCACAAAAGCTAAACCCGGCTCCTTATTAAATCATTTAACTGCATGATCATCTGAACAATTTTGTTGCAGGTGTCGTCTAACATTCAGTGAAAGATTTATTGTTCCGATTTCTATCAATTCTTTGAAGTGATAATCAGTTTTGTGCCAATACATAACACATGTTTGATCACGTATTGCAATCATTCGATTTTATAGTAGAATGTTTTGTCATCTGTGATTACATAATTATAAAACATTCATTAAAAGCTAACCAGGCTATAAACTAATGGTTTACCATTACGTATGCATTACATTGTTCATCTAAGTTTGTCTTTATGCATTTTACTCTCGTCATATAACTTGACAGCAACGGTTATTTAGCCAAATATCAAGACAACAACGTTATTGACAACAATGTCCATGTCTACTTTTGCTATCATGAAAATGTATCCTTAACGTACGGACAGAACTCCCTTTCTTCTGGTATATTCATAAAAAATCTGATGAATTGGTTTGCGTTATAAATAAAAAAGATATTCATATTATATTGAATTTTACTAAACTATCTCTATCATATGTAAAATATGTCTCAGAATGGCAACTGACTAGATATCTAGGTCCTTTTGTCAAAGGTCAAGGTAAGATTATTATGTTAATGACCAAGGAATTGTTATAACACTATTAAGCTAAATCGGTCGGAAAGAAGTTCACTGGAGTTAGGGCAAAAGTAAAATTTGATTGGTTTCAACGTATCAACATTACGTAATGACCGAGGCTTCAGGCTTTGTATCTTAGCCTAGACATACCAGAGTCAATAAGAACGGTATTGTCTACTCCTGCTGGACGCTCAGCCATTAAGAGTTGGACAATGGTTGGACCGTTGTCAGTGTGATGTGAGATGATGGGTTGTCCTGAAGGGTGTCTCATTTCTGCGCTATCACAAGGATATAAATACGAATATACCACAGCCTCCCAAACAATAAACACTCCAAACAAGCAAGCATCTCACATACAGGGGAGCCCGTCCTTAAATTACCCTCGCTGTTGATAGGGGGTTGAACAAAACTAAACCAAACTATAATTTCACTGTAAGGGGACGAACAAGCTGGATATGCTATTTACATGAATTCTAACGATAATTGTCTAGCGTTCTGTTGTCCAAAATATTTTCGTCAGTTGCCATAGTTGCAACGAAAATATACCCAATAGCTCTACTTCACCTAATCTTCACACACGTGTTAAAAAAACAGAAGCTTATTCGAATGTTTACTCAATACTGTTTGCTTTTTCACAGTCGATTTCCAAATGTGTACCTTTAATTCTTTAATTCGGGTGCTGGTTTGCCCTAAATCATTCAATGAAGGGCCGTTCAAAAATTAATTGAGTACATTACGCAATCGTCAAATAACTTGAATTAGCCAATGAGCTACGCTCCAACTAGGATGTTTACTTGTTAACAGCTATATTACTTCTACCAAATCAAATCACGCTTTTTTGAAGAGAGGTGCAAAGTGTGTGACGTCATACAAAACACACATATATATAACATGAAACACTTGTTAATATCAGTGTCTCGTCATATACCTTTCTGAAGATGATAGCGGTGCTGGCTCTCCTGTACATCACACCAGGTAAGACGGGTTTCCGCTTAAATCACATCTTCCTTTTGTCTCGTCTTTATCAACTGTAAATATGATTTTATTTCCCTAACGGACATAATGTGTTGATCAGATTTCAAATAATACAAAAAACAGATTCTCAAACTTTGTAATTAACTCCACATCTAATCTTTCTTCCTTTATTTCCGCCCCTCAGTGGAAGTTTTAATCCGTCCCGTCTCTCATATTTCGTTATGTCTCAATTTGTATAAGGGCTCTATGTAAAGGTTCGTGTTGTGCTTTTCTACAAAAATAATGACAATGAATTTAATTTGCTATTGTATTAAAAAGAAGACGTTGACATGCACGACGTTTTAGGTCACTTGGTCCGAAGGTCAAATGTTATCGTATACCCTACCAAGGCGTCCGTCGTCTGTCTGTCATTCGAAAACCTCTGAACTACTGATTGAATTTCACATCGACTTGTATTACTTAGTCCACCAAAAGAAGCACGGACATCATTGTTTTTTTTACCCTATTTCTCCTTATCATTCTTGTTCGTCTGCAGTACGTTACACCTCCACATTACTTGAAAATGATGCACATATTTAGTATGAGTATTGATGAGCATCTGCGGATGTGGATTTTTTCTTTGTCGGTAACCCACCGTTGCCGCCGTGCCAGCCAATTGGCTAATACATATGAGCCTAATACTTATTGATGCAATGTATTCAAACGATACTTAACTGATATTACGTATGTTTTCGATGGAACTTAGTTTGCCCAACCTGTTTCAAAATTGCGGTCGTAGGATGGCTTCTGATTGGTTTGAATCGAGATAATGACCGATTTGGTCGAAATCCATGTTTCATATATAGACATAGTACCACTTAAAACAACTTTGCAACACATATATTATATGACAAGACAATAGCAGTTTCGTATTACGGTATCAGTTAACTGGTGGTCGGGTGGCACAGTGGTAACACACTTGCCTTTCACCAAGGCGGCCGGGGTTCGATTCCCCAGGGTACTCCGGTTTCCTCCCACAGTAAGACCCCTCGCGCGCTGCCATCCGGGCCAACAAGCGGGATTAATATAAGTTAATATAACTTGTTTCTCAATTGATGTAAAATAAATAAAGTTTACATTTACATCAGTTAACTAGCTACAACGCGGTTGTACTCCTTTAAAATAGACAGCTTAATCCCCTCTTGAAAAAGACGACGGTATCCAGAACATGAATTGTCTATTACTCCGACATGAGTCACAAGAAACCTACGTCTGAGACTGATAAATAAACAACTTTATCCCTACGAGATAAAGAGTCTTGTAAAGAGTATCATTCTGACTAAAGTGTCGGGAAGGAGGAGCTGAACAAGAGTCCTGTCGGGACTTTCTATATCTGGCTAAGGAACCATGAAGGTGTACCGCCTACAATTGACAACCGCGGCAATCACACGGGAAATATTCGCGCCAAATCAATGAATTCGGAATAGTTTCGCTGTTAGATTAAAAGAGTTCCGTTGTCGTTGTAAAGAACAAAGAGTAGGATCGCCTGACAGTCACCCTAACCGGTATGGTGAGCAGACAGTCAACCCGACCGATATGGTGAGCAGACAGTCATCCTAACCGGTATAGTGAGCAGACAGTCATCCTAACCGGTATGGTGAGCAAACAGTAATTCTTACCGGTATGGTGAGCAGACAGTAACCCCAGCCCGTTTGGTGAGTAGACAGTCATCCTAACCGGTATGGTGAGCAGACAGTAACCCCAGCCCGTTTGGTGAGCAGACAGTCATCCTAACCGGTATGGCGAGCAGACAGTCACCCTAACCAGTATGGTGATCAGACAGTAATTCTAACCGGTATGGTGAGCATACAGTAATTCTAACCGGTATGGTGAGCAGACAGGCAACCCAACCCGTTTGGTGAGAAGACAGTAACCCTAACCGGTATTGTGAGCAGACCGTAAACGTAGCCGTACGTTGAGTAGATAGACATATAACCGGTATGGTGATCAGACAGTCACCGTAACCCGTAGGTGAGCAAACAGTCACTCTTACTGGTATGATGATCACACAGTCACCATCACCGGTATGGTGATCAGTCACCATTACCGGTATGGTGATAAGACAGCCACCCTCACCGGTATAGTGAGCAGACAGTCACCATAACCGGTATAGTGAGCAGACAGTCACCCTAACCGGTATAGTGAGTAGACAGTCACCCTAACCGGTATGGTGAACAGACAGTCACCCTAACCGGTGTGGTAATCAGACAGTCACCCTAACCGGCATGGAGATCAGAAAGTCACCCTAGCCGGTATGGTGATCAGACAGTCACCATAACCGGTATGGTGATCAGACAGTCACCCTAGCTGTATGGTGATCAGACAGTCCCCTTAACCGGTATGATGAACAGACAGTATGTCTAATCACCATACCGGTTATGGTGACTGTCTGATCACTATATACCGGTTAGGGTGACTGCCTGATCACCATACCGGTTAGGCTGACTGTCTGATCACTATACCGGTTAGGCTGATTGTCTGATCACTATACCGGTTAGGGTGACTATCTGCTCACTATACCGGTAAGAGTGACTGTCTGATCACCATACCGGTAAGGATGACAGTCTGTTCATTATACCGGTTAGGGTGACAGTCTGATCACCATACCGGTTAGGCTGACTGTCTGATCACCATATCAGCTAGGGTGACTGTCTGATCTCCATACCGGTTAGGGTGATTGTCTGCTCACTATACCGGTAAGGGTGACTGTCTGATCACCATACCGGTTAGGCTGACTGTCTGATCACTATATACCGGTTAGGGTGACTGTCTGATCACTATATACCGGTTAGGGTGACTGTCTGATCACCATACCGGTTAGGCTGACTGTCTGATCACTATATACCGGTTAGGGTGACTGTCTGATCACTATATACCAGTAAGGGTGACTGTCTGATCACCATACCGGTTAGGGTGACTGTCTGATCTCCATACCGGTTAGGGTGACTATCTGCTCACTATACCGGTAAGGGTGACTGTCTGATCACCATACCGGTTAGGCTGACTGTCTGATCACTATATACCGGTTAGGGTGACTGTCTGATCACTATATACCGGTTAGGGTGACTGTCTGATCACCATACCGGTTAGGGTGATTGTCTGATCACTATACCGGTTAGGCTGACTGTCTAATTACCATACCGGTTAGGGTGACTGTCTGATCACTATATACCGGTTAGGGTGACTGTCTGATCACCATACCGGTTAGGCTGATTGTCTGATCACTATACCGGTTAGGGTGACTGTCTGATCACCATACCGGTTAGGGTGACTATCTGCTCACTATACCGGTAAGGGTGACTGTCTGATCACCATACCGGTTAGGCTGACTGTCTGATCACTATATACCGGTTAGGCTGATTGTCTGATCACTATACCGGTTAGGGTGACTGTCTGATCACTATACCGGTTAAGGGGACTGTCTGATCACCATATCAGCTAGGGTGACTGTCTGATCTCCATACCGATTAGGTTGACTGTCTGCTCACCCTATCTGTATGGTGAGCAGACAGTCACCCTAACCGGTATGGTGAGCAGACAGTCACCCTAACCGGTATGGAGATCAGACAGTCACCCTAGCTGATATGGTGATCAGACAGTGACCATAACCGGTATGGTGAGCAGACAGTCACCCTAACCGGTATGGTGAGCAGACAGTCACCCTAACCGGTATGGAGATCAGACAGTCACCCTAGCTGATATGGTGATCAGACAGTCACCGAAAACCGGTATATTGATCAGACAGTCACCCTAACTGGTATGGTGATCAGACTGTCACCCTAACTAGTATTATGAGCAAACAGTCAATTTTACCGGTTTTGTTGGTTTGGTTTATTTTGTTTAACGTCCTATTAACAGCTAAGGCCATTTAAGGACGGCCTCCCGTGCGTGCGACATGCATGTGTGTGGTGGATGCGTGTGTGTGTTTTGGGAGGCTGTGGTAACCCGGTATGTTTATTAGAGTCACCCTAACCGCTATGGGGAGGAATCAGTCACTCGTACCGGTGTGTTGATCAGACAGTCACCACAACCTCTCGCCATCAATCTAAACATTCTACAACCGGGCTTAATGGAAATTCCCGCAAGACCGACTCTTATTTTACAATTGTACAAATACAATGTGAAGGCTGAAGATAACAATAACCCACGACTACAGTTTGAGGGATTTATGTGTCACCTTCAACCTAACAATCATAACATGTTATTGATATTATTACATTCTCCACGAAACCAAACCATCAAACCTAAGAAGTACTCCCAATAGGTACAGCATTCGATCAGAAAACGCGCAACGGGGCAGAGCCCACAGGTATGTAATTCCGTTTATAAAGGTGTGCGTGAATGAGTAATACAACTAGGATCACTTCGAAAGCAAGTAATGAACACTTACTTTCTACGAATTTGTCGCTTATACTATATTTTGTTTCAAGAGAAATAAACAATGGTCATTTACTAAAGTGTGAATATGTGATCTTCAAATTGACTTTACATGTATTTATTCAGCAAGTGTGATAGGTTTTGGTACAAATGATTTAAAACTTATCGGTGGAAGTTTTTTTTTTTTTAGAATTTATGTAAATATTACATTGACCGTGTTTAAAAGAGAGAGGAAGAAAACCGATGGCGCAAAGTTCTACCAATGGTAACGGACGTAAATACTTCCCATGGTAACGAGGCGGACAGGTCTACCCATGGTAACGAGGTGGAAGGTTCTACCCATGGTAACGAGGCGGAAATACAACCCATGGAACGAGGCGGAAATACTACCCATGGTAACGAGGCGGAAATACAACCCATGGTAACGAGGCGGAAGGTTATACCCATGGTCACGAGGCGGAAATACTACCAATGGTAACGAAGCGGAAATACTACCCATGGTAACGAGGCGGAAGTACTACCCATGGTAACGAAGCGGAAATACTACCTATGGTAACGAGGCGGAAATACTACCCATGGTAACGAGGCGGAAATACAACCCATGGTAACGAGGCGGAAATACAACCCATGGTAACGAGGCGGAAGTACTACCCATGGTCACGAGGCGGAAATACAACCCATGGTAACGAGGCGGAAATACTACCCATGGTAACGAGGCGGAAATACAACCCATGGTAACGAGGGGGAAATACTACCCATGGTAACGAGGCGGAAATACTACCCTGACATTATAACACACTGATGAGGTGGTTGCTTGTTTGGATTTATTATCTTATTATAGTGTGACTTATACTTATTCATATTTGACTGGAAGCATCCATAGGCGATGGCGATTCTAAGTTGTACAGTTTGTTGGGCTGCCCCTAGTTTTTTTTATTTTCCGTATACAATGTAGAAAGATAGATCTTGTTTCTCTGGTTACAGGAACTAACATGTATTTTTCATTTGAAACCATCATGAAAAACGTCATTTGTTGCCCCGACGTCCATTTCAAAGACGATTGCACTATCATGGTTTTCTTCTAAGTTCCAATGTCTGTCACATGGCGCTTTATAGGTAGAAGCTGATTCCCCGACGCCTCATTTCAAGGATACATTTCTTTAGTTTTAGGACAAACTACAGATCCATGCATTTCCCAAAACTATACTACTTTGAATGATACCCGGAGGTCGACTGCATACATCACTGTTGACGAATTCCAGAACGACCTCTATATAGAGGAAGGTTGGTACAGATCAGTGTCGGGAGCTGGAGGCAGTATTCCCTCTACTGCGCCAACCTCCTACAAACGATGTGGCACGCGGAATCCAGCTTGGATGTTTGATAGTGAGTTTTTACTTATCTAATCGTATTTAAAGGTCGATTCAAATTATGATTTAATTTGAAAATTGGTAAACTATACATATCCAGGTTCGAAAAAAAAAATGTCAACTTGCTTTTGCCATCTCTTACAGCATTGCCATCTAACGGAGAAATTAAAGCCGTAAACATATGCGGGAGGAACATATATTTTGACTGTGCGACTGTTTGGCAGATCGACGTCAAGAACTGTGGAGCTTACTATCTTTACAATCTGATCCGTCCTCCGGGAGATTTCGGGTATTGTTTTGGTAAGAACTGTCCATCTGATCCGTCCTCCGGGATATTTCGGGTACTGTTTTGGTAAGAACTGTCCTTCGGATGCGTCCTCCCGGAGATTTCGGGTACTGTTTTGGTAAGAACTGTCCTTCTGATCCGTCCTCCGGGAGATTTCGGGTACTGTTTTGGTAAGAACTGTCCTTCTGATCCGTCCTCCGGGAGATTTCGGGTATTGCTTTGGTAAGAACTGTCCTGATCCGTCCTCCCGGAGATTTCGGGTATTGTTTTGGTAAGAACTGTCCATCTGATCCGTATTCCGGGAGATTTCGGGTATTGTTTTGGTAAGAACTGTCCTTCTGATCCGTCCTCCGGGAGATTTCGGGTATTGCTTTGGTAAGAACTGTCCTGATCCGTCCTCCCGGAGATTTCGGGTATTGTTTTGGTAAGAACTGTCCTTCTGATCCGTCCTCCGGGAGATTTCGGGTATTGCTTTGGTAAGAACTGTCCTGATCCGTCCTCCCGGAGATTTCGGGTATTGTTTTGGTAAGAACTGTCCATCTGATCCGTCCTCCGGGAGATTTCGGGTATTGTTTTGGTAAGAACTGTCCTGATCCGTCCTCCCGGAGATTTCGGGTATTGTTTTGGTAAGAACTGTCCATCTGATCCGTATTCCGGGAGATTTCGGGTATTGTTTTGGTAAGAACTGTCCTTCTGATCCGTCCTCCGAGAGATTTTTGGGTATTGTTTTGGTAAGAACTGTCCATCTGATCCGTATTCCGGGAGATTTCGGGTATTGTTTTGGTAAGAACTGTCCATCTGATCCGTCCTCCGGGAGATTTCGGGTATTGTTTTGGTAAGAACTGTCCATCTGATCCGTATTCCGGGAGATTTCGGGTATTGTTTTGGTAAGAACTGTCCATCTGGTCCGTCCTCCGGGAGATTTCGGGTATTGTTTTGGTAAGAACAGTCCATCTGATCCGTATTCCGGGAGATTTCGGGTATTGTTTTGGTAAGAACTGTCCATCTGATCCGTCCTCCGGGAGATTTCGGGTATTGTTTTGGTAAGAACTGTCCTGATCCGTCCTCCGGGAGATTTCGGGTATTGTTTTGGTAAGAACTGTCCATCTGATCCGTCCTCCGGGAGATTTCGGGTATTGTTTTGGTAAGAACTGTCCATCTGATCCGTCCTCCGGGAGATTTCGGGTATTGTTTTGGTAAGAACTGTCCATCTGATCCGTCCTCCGGGAGATTTCGGGTATTGTTTTGGTTAGAACTGTCCTTCGGATGCGTCCTCCGGGAGATTTCGGGTACTGTTTTGGTAAGAACTGTCCATCTGATCCGTCCTCCGGGAGATTTCGGGTATTGTTTTGGTTAGAACTGTCCTTCGGATGCGTCCTCCGGGAGATTTCGGGTACTGTTTTGGTAAGATTTGTCCATCTGATCCGTCCTCCCGGAGATTTCGGGTATTGTTTTGGTAAGAACTGTCCATCTGATCCGTCCTCCGGGAGATTTCGGGTATTGTTTTGGTAAGAACTGTCCATCTGATCCGTCCTCCGGGAGATTTCGGGTATTGTTTTGGTAAGAACTGTCAATCTGATCCGTCCTCCGGAAGATTTCGGGTATTGTTTTGTTGAAACCTTTTCTTCTGACCAGCCTCGAGGAGATTAAGGGTAATATTTTAGACAGTATTTCTGATCTAGTCTCCAGGATAGTGTAGGTCGTTGTTGCTAATACATTTTGTTAAAGTTACAAGTACCAAGACATAGTTAATATCAATGTATCCAACCGTAAGTTAATGTACATATGTTGTACATACCACGAATATATTATGTGCAGTGTTATAGGGGCGGTTAATTGTAAGAAGAAAATCATCGTGTTAATTTCAGCAGATTTATAAGAGAAAATGTTATATTTTTTTGTAATTTATTATATAGTTTGTATATTAAATAATACCTGTTTCATAAGAGTATTTCAAAATATAAAGTAATACCTCTTTAATAAATGAAACAATGCAGGTACAGAAGAAAAATGTCCAGATGGTGAATCATCGTATACAGGTTTCACACCCGGATGTAAATGTGAGTAAAATTCAGTACATCGGTATGGTTTGAATTCTTTGACCTTCATTGACATGCAAAAATTTCATATTCACGTATGTGTAGATTAAGTATCCAATATAAACACCAAGTGCACTACAAAGCATCATAAGCTCCCAAAGCTCCATCGCCAGTTGACACGACTTAAGTAATTTAGTTTCATATAGAAAAAACGTAGCCTTGCAATTAGGACAGAAGAATCGTACTGCTGCTGTCATTTCATGATCGTAAGAGGCGACTTATTTCAGAAGAATGCACTAGTACTAGATATTTCATTTCTAATATTGACCTAGTGTATGAGGATATAGATAACAAAAACAGTACTTATATCATAATTCGATTAAATGAGATGTAGGAAATAAGCTATGTGTCAGTATGTTTTAAGCTATCGAACATAATTATAATTTTGTTTAATAAACGTTTATAGCATAGCATTACTAGCACTATATTCTCACAAACATTTTGGAACGATAAACAACTATTCTCCATATAAACATAAAATACTGTATAAACTATATGATTTTCCTATAACGGCGGGAATAGTTGTGTTCGGTATCACATGACTGTCTTCAAATAGCTATATAGTGGTATATTCAGTGACTTTTGTGTTGCGTTTGACCGTGTTTTCCCACAGGTTATTGTATATTTTAGACGTTTTAAACACGGCTGTCGCAGTAGCAGTAACTACTGGATTAGATGAAAGAACTGGAACGCAATCAGGTGTATTTACGTCACAGAAATTCAGAATTCTTGAAATAAAGTTTGAATGTGGTGTCAGTTTTCCTAACGGAGAGGATCCATTACTTTTTGTTTACGACGTTGATTGGTACATTAATGATGATCACTTGTCGCGATGTTCCCATAGCAATTTAGAATACGATGACGTGGCAGGTGCTTCACGTTTACGGGAAGATTGCTGGAGGCAGGCATACACACTAAGTTTCCAGGTATATATGACACCGTTAGCAAACAAGGATGTGGAATCGTTAGGATAAAAAGCCGTTTAAAACCAAAGTAGAGGAGTTCAGATTTGAACTTAATTTTGTTAGAACGAAGTACTTGCTATTGTAGAAAAAAGCGAAAGTGAGCACTTTCATTGATAACACATACATTCATCATGAACTAATTATTTCATTTTCCACATTTGCTGCTAGGTACATACGCAAACTTTTGCACGCCTTTTTATCTCATAGGTACGATGTGCAGTTCGCCTACGGACACAATCCGGGGAAGTACTTGGCACGGGGACCTTTAGTGATATCTTCAATGCTGGAATTGAGGTAAATACTCGCAACCATGTTAACGGATTTCAACGAAACGTTCGTTTTGACTGATTGTACCAATTTGTATTTACATTTTTTTGTCTGGTCAACAGCGTGCCTCGCTTAACAAGCGGCCCAATGGGCCTGTATCGCTCACCTGGCTCTACAGCAACTTTGAAGTTGATGAGGTCATTTCTAAAGATACTATGTTGATTACCTCTTTATTCAAATATCATTGTAAGCTAGTTTTATTCATATTAAATTTTTTCTAGTCCTTCATTCCAGCATTCTATTGGCCTAATATCAGGTCTTGGAGGCTCTTGGCTATCGCAAGTTTCACCCCTGTGACCTTGAATGTAGGTCAAGGTCATTTATTTGAACAGAATTGGTAGCCCTTCACCCCAGCATGCTACAGGCCGAATATCAAGTCCCTGGGCCTCTTGGTTATTGAGAAGAGGTCGTTTGAAGATTATAGCCTATTTGACCCATGTGACCTTGAATGAAGGTCAAGGTCATTTATTTGAACAAACTTTGTAGCCCTTCACCCCAGCATGCTACAGGCCCAATATCAAGTCCCTGGGCTTCTTGGTTATTGAGAAGAAATCGTTTGAAGATTATAGTCTATTTGACCCATGTGACCTTGAATATAGGTCAAGGTCATTTATTTGAACAAACTTTGTAGCCCTTCACAACAGCAAGCTACAGGCCCAATACCAAGTCCCTGGGCCTCTTGGTTATTGAGAAGAAGTCGTTTGAAGAATATAGCCTATTTGATCCATGTGACCTTGAATGAAGGTCAAGGTCATTTATTTGAACCAACTTTGTAGCCCTTCACCCCAGCATGCTACAGGCTCAATATCAAGTCCCTGGGCCTCTTGGTTATTGAGAAGAAGTCGTTTGAAGATTATAGCCTATTTGATCCATGTGACCTTGAATGAAGGTCAATGTCATTTATTTGAACAAACTTTGCAGCCCTTCACCCCAGCATGCTACATGCCCAATATCAAGTCCCTGGGCCTCTTGGTTATTGAGAAGAAGTTGTTTGAAGATTATAGCCTATTTGACCCATGTGACCTTGAATGAAGGTCAAGGTCATTTATTTGAACAAACTTTGTAGCCCTTCACCCCAGCATGATACAGGCCCAATATCAAGTCCCTGGGCCTCTTGGTTATTGAGAAGAAGTCGTTTGAAGAATATAGCCTATTTAATCCATGTGACCTTGAATGAAGGTCAAGGTCATTTATTTGAACAAACTTTAGAGCCCTTTACTCCAGCATGCTACATGCCCAATATCAAGTCCCTGGGCCTCTTGGTTATTGAGAAGTCGTTTGAAGAATATAGCCTATTTGACCCCTGTGACCTTGAATGAAGGTCAAGGTCATTTATTTGAACAAAGTTTGTAGCCCTTCACCCCAGCAAGCTACAGGCCCAATATCAAGTCCCTGGGCCTCTTGGTTATTGAGAAGAAGTTGTTTGAAGATTATAGCCTATTTGACCCCTGTGACCTTGAATGAAGGTCAAGGTCATTTATTTGAACAAACTTTGTAGCCCTTCACCCCGGCATGCTACAGGCCCAATATCAAGTCCCTGTGCCTCTTGGTTATTGAGAAGAAGTTGTTTAAATGAAAAAGTTGACGCCGGACGGACGGCCGGACAGACGGACGGACGACGGACGCCGCACCACGGCATAAGCTCACTTGCCCTTCGGGCAGGTGAGCTAATAATAGGGAGCATTTTAATATTTTTGGTATTCTCATATTTGTTATAGTACATTCCGAGTTGTCTACTTATTTATTAACACAAATTGTTTGGGGGCATCTCTCAAGGGCACGAGGAGAAAGGCCTTTCATAGCATGTTTTAAAGCTTTCTCCTTTTTGGCAGTAATAACAGATGTTTTGTCCAAATACTGTATACTTTGATATATAAATAACTATTTCGTATAACTAGCGGATTTGGTGATTAACCCATCAAGACATAATACTATCCCGCAACTGTAGGATGTTAACCTATGTTAAGGAAAAATCTGGTATTTAGCCTGAAAATGACAAACCAAGAAAAATAACACTACATCGGGATAATATTGAATACATTATCATTTCATTGGACTGGTATTCACGGTGATTGACGATTTATATTTATAGACGGACCAGAGTGATTACACGGTGGATGAAGGTAAAGCTGTCGATATCAAAGTAAGACTCACAGTTCCCCTCGGATGTTACTACCCCGATGATGCCCCGATAGAAGCGTAAGTAGTATAAACCTAGAATGACCAGGACTGGGGAATATCGAACCCTAGTATGCCCTCAGAGAAGTTCACACATTGATGTCATTTTAAATGTAATATTGCAAAGTATAAAGTTCACCTGCAGAAAGGCGTAAAAATATGACAGCTGTATCTCCTCCCCATTGCATGATTGTAAGAGGCTACAAAATTTCGTATCTTATCTTTCTAAACTTTATGAACAATTTTCTTAATGTCTCCGTTGAAACTTACTCATGTTTGGCCAACAGTTGAGCGCTTGCTCATGTGACAAAGACTTTGACGTCTGTATCGTTTCTGAGAAATACAGACAAGAGTACGTTCGCAGTTCCGTCCTAAACGCAAACGGTATTACGACGGTAATACTTCGGAAATGCTATGTTTGACATTCACAAACACTCTGAATTAAACTTCTGGTTCTTATAAATATCATGTCGCACGCACGGGAAGCCGTTCTTAAATGATCTTAGCTGTTAATAGGACGTTAAACAAAATAAACCAAACCAAACCAAACCATTACATATCTATATGATAAAACATTATGTGTTCTGTCGACAGCTCTGTTCCAATTAACCACCGGAGTTCCAATTATGTTAATTCTCACTTAGTCAACATTTTGAAATTGACCTGTATTGCCTGTCCTACATCAATGTTTATACCCGATGGAGTTTAAACTAAAGCTTATTCTTACTTTTCATGCAAGAAAAATAAAAAAAAATGTCAAGTTGAATATGACTTTTAAAAGAAAGATTCAAATGAGTTTGTGACGGTTTCCTATAATAACATAATTATGAAACCTTTATTTCAAGAGTTTAAATTATGCTTTTAATAATAGATGCATTAACAAGTGTCTTTACTGACTGTTATATAAATCTGTGTGTGTATGTTTTTTTTAACAAAATGATTAATTAAGAAAAGAAACCAAATAAATGTTTTTGTGTGCATACCAGTTATTATATTTTCTATAACGTTGCCGTGAAGAAAGTTGCGCTATTCTATCTCTCATTGACGAGGTATCGGGTGAACTTCGCGATATAATTTGATGATGATGTTAGTGTGATATTACAAAAATATGTTATTATACCTGAAACTACACGCGATCATTGAAATTGCTCTTACATCTCCATTTCTTTGTTTCAGCATCAATTTATTTAAGGAGGAAGAATGTAAAATGACATTGAAACTTCAAGGATTAAAGCAGGGTGGAAATGGCCAATGTCAAAATGACCCAATTGTTCTAGAAGATATTAAATGTGGTTTAACGTTTAATCACACATACTGGGACACAGAACAGACCTTAAAAGTATACGGTGCCCCGGACAACCTTGTCAATACTGGGAGTAGGACAATGTTTATAAAGATGGCTGCTAGTGATTTTGTTCAATATCACTCTGCTTGGAACTCTGCTTCAATGCCGAACGTGTTGGTGCGTATGCCTAATACTGATTGATCTGTTTCACTCTGCTTGGTCTGAAGATCACACGAAAAATACAAAGTTAATTGGCAACTCATGCAATTGTGAATTCTATTAATAGTGTCATTGTAACGAAAATATCGCGATTTGAGGTTTGATTTTAACGTTGATTTACTTGCGCATTTTCATTGGTTCACTATTTATGAATGAAGATGAGGGTAGAGTGGGCGAGGTATTTTCTGTGAACACTCGTGATGCGGCGAATTCATCATTGCAGTCATTTTTATCGTTTGTAGGTCACAGTGGACGACTTAGATAAAACTGTTGTTTCTGGTGAATGTAGGAGTTACAATGATCCACATATGAAAACATTTGACGGCAAGTAAGTATGACATGAGAGTTAGAAAAAACTACTCTATTGTTTCCTATTAAAGTTTATGTAAATGAGTAGGACATTATGTAAATATTATAACATATTTAAGAAAGAGACGGTATATTTTACTGACAAAATTATTTGCCATATGTATTGAATAAGGATATTTTTAACCATTGCTTTGTATCGTTAATATACTTCCCAATACAAAGACATACTATGCAATGGGCTATAATTTGCTGTGCATGTGTGCTTCAAGGCGCTGGGAGAACCAAAGAATTGGAGAATTCGTGTTGTACAAACACAACCAACGTCCATATTGGGTAAGACTCGTCATATTAGTTTAATGATTTAATATTGTATTATACACATAATGAATTCTTATGTTGTATTTCCTATTTGGCAGCATCGTTGTAATACAGAAATTAAATAACTTGGAGTTGCAACGGGTTAATATGTAGCCTCGACGGTCTCTATGGGTGGGGGAAAATCCCAGGGCCTATACTAATATAAGGATTTGGTCTATCCCTTGTTGCCCATCAATACTATATAATGAATCGGTAAAATCGATAAGATGCATAGGGCTTTTAAGATGAATATTGATACATCCTTTCCATTGATTCCAGATACTTTCCGTTTACAAAAGTGATTCAGATGTTGCACTTTGCAAATATCTTAAACAGTGTTAATGTTGCTGCATTCACCAGTAACGTGACCCCACAGGACCGTAGGGATACAGAGGAAGATGTGTTCTGTCGTGTTTAATGTTTACTGACCACGTACAGCATTACTAAATATTGAAATAAAGAGTAGGACAAATTAGTGTCGGCGTTAAGGTGCTTAAATAATGGAGGACAACATTAACAATGATGCGTTTCCGTACCGTCTTTCCAGAAGGTTCATGCGCCGTTATTTACATCTTCAGAACAGCTAAACCGGAATGATGTTAATTTGCAGCAAGTTCTATGGCATGGGATGAACAACAAAATGTGAATTATATGGCCCCTACCCCATGGGCCCTGGGTGGAGGGGACAAAAAGTGAAATTTCAAAAATCTTCTTAAAAGACCAAGTATAGCCCGTCTTCTCCCGTAAAACATAAATGAGTAAACATGCATATGACCCAAAATAGAAACAAAAATAGTAACGATGAAAAAATTCCAAAAGTCACTATACCTGCATGTCTGTATGAAATGTATATCGATATGAAATAGTGTTATATAATTATTATATTGTATAATTAAAATGAAACTCAATTTTTAACAAACAAAGTAGAAGGAATGTGCATTGTTCATTTAAACCATATCATAACAGATATAACCAATACATTAGTAAACATAATTGGTTTGGTTTATTTTGTTTAACGTCCTATTAACATCTAAGGCCATTTGAGGACGGCCTCCCGTGCGTGCGACATGTATGAGTGTGGTGAGTGCGTATGTGTGTTTTGGGAGGCTGCGGTATGTTCGTGTTAAGTCTCCTTGTAATAGGCCGGAACTTTTGCCGATTTAAAGTGCTATCTCACTGAAGCATACTGCCGAAGACACCCAGCAGCACACCCCACCCGGTCACATTATACTGACAACGGGCGAACCAGTCGTCCAACTCCAAATATGCTGAGCACTAAGCAGGAGTAGTACCTACCCATTTTAAAGACTCTGGTATGTCTCGGCTAGGGGACAGAACCCAAAGCCTTCCTCGCAGCGGCGAACGCTCATCTAAAGGCCAAAAGTGAGGCATTGTCAAGGGAGACATTAGGAAGAAGAAAGTTATTAAGACAGAAAAAAGATAAGATCCCAAGTTTAGTCGCCTCTTACGATCATGCAATTAGGGCAGCAGGTACAATTCTTACGGCCAATGATTACTAGCCGACACATTAGACCACATTCCGCTTGCCACACACTGACTTAATAGACGTAAAGGAATTAAGATGCCTTACAAAAAAATGTGAAATAAATGACCCTTTGGTCTTGCATTTCCTCAAGGGGAAGGGATAAACTTTAAAATTTGTATAAGGGAATCGCATTTTGAGCGCCATTTTTCTAATTTGCATTGAAATGAAAGCCGAAGCGGTAAGAATTATCATCATTGCATTTCAGTTTGATGGAAATGGCTGGTATTCCAACATTCATTCCATGGAACCATGGATAATAACTACCCCTCCCTTTCCAACCCCCTACTCCCGTCGAAGGGCGTGAAGTTTATCATAGATAATATACGCTACAGCAAAATATGTCTTTTAAATAATGCTTTTACCTTATTTTGTTTTAATTGTAGTTGAATCGTAGACTTTCATGAATGTCGAATGACCATTAAAAAATTATTTAAATTATCAACTATAACCCCGCTAGCCCCAAGGGGGACTATGATGTTTTAATGGAGTAATCGGATCGCCCATTTGCACAAATTATGTCAAGAGCTGTACAGGAAGTCGTTTAAAGAAAAGGTTGACGACGGACGCTGCGTCAAGTCATCAGCATACTTATTTTAAATGATTTTCAAAGGCAGCCCAAATAAATCGTTATTTGTGATAAAACATACGCTGTTATGTAGCAAACGACATCCATTTCATTTATATTGTATCGCAAACCTGCCCTGCAGGTAGGGCGTAAGAATTATACCTGCTGCCCCCATTGCATGATCGTAAGAGGCGACTAAACTTGGGATCTTATCTTTTCTCTTCTTTCTTGATAACTTTCTTCTTCCTAATGTCTCCCTTGACAATGCCTCACTTTTGGCCTTTTAGTTGAGAGTTCACCGCTGTGAGGAAGGTTTTGGGTTCTGTCCCCTGGCCGAAACATACCAGAGTCTTTAAAAATGGTAGTTGCTACTCCTGCTTAGCGCTCAGCATATTTGGATCGGGACGACTGGTTGGCCCGTTGTCAGTATAATGTGACCGGGTGGGGTGTGCTGCTGGGTGTCTTCGGCAGTATGCTTCAGTGAGATAGCACTTTAAATCGGCAAAAGTTCCGGCCTACCACAAGGAGACTTCACACGAACATACCGCAGCCTCCCAAAACACACACGCACTCACCATTCTCATACATGTCGCACGCACGGGAGGCCGTCCTTAAATGACCTTAGATGTTACTAGGACGTTAAACAAAATAAACCAAACCAAACCAAAGTATCTCAAACCCTGGGGTCGCGAATCGGTAAAATCACAAGTAAAACCCGATATAATTTCCCATAGAAATGATTTCGTTAAAGTGAGATGATCTAATATTCATGCAACGATAATTTAAAAGTGATTCATCATAAACAATATTTTTGTCTTCAAAATATTCTTTGGTAGTAAATATATATAACTATTTTTATCGATGACAGTGGCTGCACAGAAGGCGAGGATGTTACTGATGAACATTTCTTTCAGGTGCATGCGCTGTACCAGCCTTGCAGCATCAGAAACCCAAACGGAGTCACGTGTAATTGTGGTGTGGCGGTACGAAACAATAGAGATCTTTTCGTAGTTAACTTCTGTAGAGCCAGCATTGGGTGGACCGTGAATACAGGTACAAAGTCAAACAGATACATCGAAAAGTCGTTCTGTGACGACTCTGCAATGACCATTCAAAACTACGGAAATACGTATACGGTACGTAGGACAGTGATGATATAAATTATATAGAAATTGATATACCCTGCTATGTATGTTATGTGTAGATCAAGATAACTGGATAACCTGCTACGTGTTTCTGTATATCGTAATAACTGGTTAATCCTGTATGTAATGACTATGTTTCTGTTTGGCGTTATTACTGGATACATCCTGTATTCAACGAGTTTCTGTATACTGTGATAACTTGTTAATCCTGTATGTAATAAATATGTTTCTGCTCGTAGAAAACACTGTAATTAATGTATTTGTATATCGCGATAATTGTACATTCAATGTGTTTCTGTTTATACGTTACATAGCCTTGAACAGGCCTGTATTAGCATATATTCTTATTCTTCTGTGGCTTATGTGTAAATCCCGATGTTAATCGTTGTTCTATAATAATTTCACTATCTTACCGCTTTTGAGCGGGGTTTCTTCATACACTGGTTATATATTCAATAATTGCAGGTGGTGCTACCGACTGGAACAAAGATAGTTTTTACATTCTATATCCCATACGGAATCAGTTATATTAGCGTTAAACCATCCCTCGCAGACTGGAAATCTTCGTCCGGACTTTGTGGCTTCATGGATGGAAATCATGGTAACGACTTTATCCTTCGGGACGGATCAACAGCAAGATCTCTTCGGGATTTTGCGTTGGACTGGAAGTAAGACAAACAAGTGTGAAAGTTCAAGCATAGCATGGCTAATAACACAACGTAGACATATCACAATAACTATTACACTCCGACAAATCACAGTTGATACAACTCAGACATTTCAGTATTAATAATAACAATAAGAATATATCATTACGCATTTAAAAAAAATAAATTATTCAATGAAAACAAAATCATGTCTGAATTTCCATGAAAAAAAATCTTTGCTCAAGCAATATCATAGACATCATGTTCTTCCATGCGATATGCAACAAAACCTAGATATATCGCATTTTTTTCTTTCAACTCATGGCACAATTAACTCAAATATATTATGATAAATTATCTTTGATTACTTCACGTGCAATATAACTATGATATAAAACATAATGTGTTAAATAACCAGTTGATCTCAATAGTATTTAGAATAGTTTGACCTTTTATTATTTTAAGCGAGTTTAATGTTTGATACTTCTGCTGGAGTCCGTTTATCCTGGTTTAACCCTAGATGAGTCAAATTATCGATCGAATGTAGAACATTAAAACACAATACCTTTCCTCCTTTCTTGTTCCTCAATTAAACATGCATGGGAATCGTTCACACAAATGCACTTCGTTAAGATAAGATATCGATAATGGTATAAATGCGTTTGTTTCAACCAAACAAACAGGGTAGTATTCAGTACACTGAAATACTGTTGTTTGAACGCAGACCATAATTATACTTCCGGGTCGTTGTACACAAATGTAGTACATATTGAAATTTCAGGACTATTGCTAAATATTTTTTCTTGACTTAGCCGTTACAGATTGGACATAATTTTAGCATAGATTTATAGTGAAATATTTAATCTAGTGACAGAATTCTGTTTTGACACCATTTCCATGTTTGTTTGTGTGGCATGACACAGGGAGTTATAAGACTTGAGAAGTAATATTTTGTGATTTTTCCGGATTTTTCCACAATATATCAGGGTGGTTACACTTAAATATAATTTTTTTAAATGCCGGTCATGATGTTTTTTCCAGCTCACTGTACTTGAATAGTTCTACAACGTGATGTGAAAACCAGATTTTTTGCAAAATTCTGAAATATTTTAATTTCGATTTTTCTTTGGTAGAACAATGAGGGAAATTAATTCTGGTCTGAGGCCATTTGTTCGGTTTGCAATGTTGGCTGTCTTATCGACAGTTTCGGACATTATTTGTGCGAGATGCATGTGTGTGGTTTAGGTGCATTAGGGATGCTGCGGTATATTAAAAGCTTCGTATTGTTTATTTAAAAAAGAAATCAACGAATATAAATCGACGATATTTTTATTTGCATATCACGGAAATGTGTTTATTCTGTGTTGTAGGATTAATGACGTCAGTCAATCCTTGTTCCAAAAACATGTAAACCTGGCCGACTCTGGAGTAATGTTGCGGCAGTTCTGCACGTGCAGTGACTCCGATTTTACCAACAACATCAAATGCAGCCCTAACATGGAAGCCAATCCATGCATCACTCAATCTACAGACGGATTTTTTAAAACCTGCGACTCCATCCGAAAAAAGAGATCAGCTACCAGTGCCCTTCAGCGCTATAAAAGGGAAGAACCGGAAACAGATGTCATTCCAAAATTTCAAATTGTTTTTGAAGACGATATTGATGACGAGCCTCAGGTAAGAAGTGGGGAATAACTTTAAATGTTCTATCGAGTGCAAATAACCACGACGTGTGATTCCGTTATGTATGTCGCATGTGAGTATTTATCTAAATAAAATTTCCCTTAACATTCAATGTTCGACAATATGTTTTACATGTTATACATGTTACGAAGTCTCTCTTTAATAACTCTTTTGCACATATACGTTGTATAACACTATTACCTAAAATGTGTTTTTCATGGCCTTTTGTACCGTAAAAGTTCATAGGAATCACGCACTATTGTAAAAGTTCATAGGAGTCACGCACTATTATAAAAGTTCATAGGAATCACGCACTATTGTAAAAGTTCATAGGAGTCACGCACTATTGTAAAAGGTCATAGGAGTCACGCACTATTGTAAAAGTTCATAGGAGTCACGCACTATTGTAAAAGTTCTGGCTCCTGAGACCAGTGTATCCTCGTATAGCGATTTTCAAGTTCGTCAACTCTGTGGTTCTGTCTCGACATGTACGGCTGGCTACAGATCAATGGAATGACAACACCGTTTACAACATTCAACATTTTATTATATGAAGAATGTAGAGGTGATGAAACATGATGAGGGAATATATAAACAAAGCTCACGTAACCTCACCGTTCGTCGGGCCCATATCTCGTATGAAAAAATATTCACCCTGGTCCCTCCCTGGATATAAATGTACACAACAGGAGATCCCAGAGGGATCCTGGCGCCCACCATTGAATGATCTTTATAGGTTCCATGTCAGATCGATCTTTTCTCTACTTTTCCATTCCTCTAAGTCTTATTAATCTGTGAAAATTCAGAAACAGCCCTCTAGTACTTTTTAAACAAGGGGAACCTATATATAAAATTTAAGATTTAGCGATAATGGCTGTCTGTCGGCTATGTTGTTTTCTGATTGGTCCCAAAAGGCAATACCAGGGACCAATAGGAAACTACAAATGAAATTTGAGAAACATCCCTTCAGTACCTTCTGTAAAATAGCGATAACAAACTTCAATTGTCATAAGAGATCCCAGAGGGATCTTGGCGCCCACCATTGAATGATCTTTATGGGTTCTATGTCAGATTGATATTTTCTCTATTTTTCCTTCCTCTTACTAATCTGTGCAAATTGAGAAACATCTCTCAAGTACTTTTTTAAACAAGGGGAAGCTGTATATGAAATTTGAAAAAGATCCCTTTAGTACTTTCTGAGAAATAGACAAACTTCAATTGTCCAAATCTAAGATGGCTGCCTGTCGGCCATGCTTTCCGACTGGTTCCAAAATGCAATATGCATAAATAGGGACCATGGGAAACCTACATAGGAAATTTGAGAAAGATCCCTTCACTACATTCTGAGAAAACTTCAATTGTCAAAATCCGAGATGGCTGTCTGTCGGCCACGTTGTTTTCTGATTGGTCTCAAAATGCAATATGCATAAATACGCACCAAGGGGAACCTATATTTGAAAATTGAGAAAGATCCCTTCAGTACTTTCTGAGGATTAGTGGTTACAATAATTGTTTACGGACAGAGGGACGGACTAACGGAGGGAGGGGCGGACGGACCACTGACCACGGACGCAGGGTGATTTGAATAGCCCACCATCATCAAAATGGTGAGCTAAAAATACCACGACTATAACATGCCTGCAGACCACCCGAAATAACAACGGAATTACTGACTATCATGCCTATAATTGAGATATACCACCCAACCCTGGATAATTAAGAGGTATAAGTCCGAAATTTACCCGACTCTATGAAAGAGAAAGACGAACCGGCCAGCTACATGTAAGCGTCTTTCTATACTTTCGTATAATACTAAGATTCCCAGCTACATTTGTATATAGCTATATTTAATTGTATGACTCGAAATACACGTGCAGTTTGTCCTAAGACTACAGATAGACCGATATCTGAGCGTAGAGTAATGCACAGGTAATGTGATGATAAATAAACCCACACCCCGATCATTAGCCAATCAGAAACGTCGACAAATACAACCGGACGGGATTCCCCAACGAGAATACCCCGTATAAACAATATGGACCGATGATCACAACAACACGCACTCTGGTTTACAGGATGTAAATATGGTATTATAAACAACATGGAAGTGTTCAAACCCAAATTAACTATTAAAGTCCTCGAAATTTTCATATATCTCCATGTCACATTTAAATGAGAGCTCCTAAAGTATGGATACGTTCAGATACGTTTTTATCTTTTTATTTTTACTCGACTTTAAATGCTGTTTTGAAGGCCTTGTCATGGAGAAATGGATGGGACATAGTAAAAGCAAGACTGGCCTGTATCGCCTTTCTTACTGCAAGGACATTTTTGCGGAAATGCCAAGAAGTGCTGCCAAGCTTAGTAAGCGATGTCGATGAAGGAGTGGCATCATGTATAGAGGATATACGAGTACGTAGAGTTGTATTAAATATAAAACATGCATAACGACCTCCTATTATCTGGGGGTTTGTTACTGATGTAAACGTGATGGAGCTTTGTGAAAACTAGCTTAATTGATAAAAAAACATTCAAAATCGGTTAAGTTTCAAAACCGTTCCTCGACAATATCTTACTTAACCTGTGGAAAATGCGAATGGGAAGAATACAAATACAGAATAACGATGATAAAAGTGAGGTATACTGAATGCGAAGACTTTGAGTTTTGTTTGGCTCATTCTGTTTGTTTGGGCGATATTTATTTGAACGTGTTCTTGCACTATAAAATGTTGAACTAAATGATCGGACAACCCGTTAATCCCAGACACTGATTGATATATTTCAGTAATGAATGTAGCCATATCTTGTGATATTGATTAGTAAATGTGGTAG
>NW_022979861.1:1304-3009 GCF_902652985.1 Pecten maximus | reverse complement strand
AAATTGTCCCTTCAATACACACTTCTTAAGCTATAATTTTTACCTTTGGATTCATTTTATTTTTGTTTGCACATATTTCTTTAAATTTACAGGTCCATGTAATGGGAGGAATATCCCTACAGTTGAAGGACTGATATATGTATTTCTCTGGAACAATGGATTCTGTTATTAGTCCCCTGCCGTTTGAAAAAACGGGGGGACTATACGTTTACCCTCCGTCCGTCCGTCCGTCTGTCTGTCTGTCACGCAATAGTTTGTCCGGACAACTCCTTCTAAAGTACTGCTCCGATTTTAATGAAACTTGGTATACATTATTAGTATAACAAACATGTAGTTTGTGCATCCCACATTTTTTTTTTCGAAAAACCAATTTCAAAATGGATGCTGGCTTCTCATTGGTTGAGGCTTGTCCGGACAAACTCCTCCTAAAGTATTACTTCCGATTTTTAACGAAACTTGGTATACATGATCAGTATAACATGTAGTTGTGCATCCCACATTTTTTTTTCTTCAAAAAAAACATTTTTCAAAATGACTGCCGGCTTCTCATTGGTTGAGGCTTGTCCGGACAACTCCTTCTAAATTACTACTCCGATTTTAACAAAACTTGGTATACATGATCAGTATAAACATGTAGTTGTGGCATCCTACATTTTTTTTATGAAAAAACCAATTTTCAAAATGGCCGCCAACTTCTCATTGGTTGAGACTTGTCCGGTACAACTCCTCCTAAAGTACTACTCCGATTTTACGAAACTTGGTATACGTTATCAGTATAACACGTAGTTTAAAAAATGTGAAATAAATAGTTGCATCCTGGGTCAGGCAGGGGACTTTGTATTGCCTGTTGCAATACTATCTATCCTTGTTTATCAGAGTATTTTACAAGACAACCTACTGAAATTCACTGGCTACCAATTTCGGAGATGATTTCAGATTATACCAAGTAAGTTCGTAATTTGTATATTATGAAGCCTCATAAGATAAATTAAGGCATTCTATATTTGATGACAGGTTTACAGCTGTTTTGCATAAATCTGATGTACAGTCACTTCCCTTCGGTTTCTGTGATTTTAACCTTAACTATTATTCTGATAATTAAGGAATTAATTATTTCAAGAGTTATTGGTCCCATACAGGTAAAACTGTGTGGGACTCTATTTTTCGATGTCGTCTGTCTGTTCCGCTGTAGTTTGTCATCACTTTTAATTTATTCTATAATTAATTTTGATCAAAATGCATACTTTTAAAAGATGGGTTCTCAGATCAACTTGACTCCAGATCAAGGACACTGTTGTTATTTATTAGAAAATCATTGTTAGATGGGTCCCGTAGGGGACATGTCAATATGGTTAGTTCCCTTTGTGAATATAATATATACTTTTGGTTGTATTAATTATTATCTAATAACTGCAGAGTTTGGTTTTTAATGAGCCAATATTGTCTGAATGTAACGATTATTATTTTTATTGATTATTGATTTTCATAAAAGTGTTCATAATTATAAGCTTGCTGAAGGAATTTAACCAAATATAACATGAGTTTGCAAGGATAGTGTAAATTGACTTTAGATTTTTGATATTAATACATAAATAAGTTTGTTGGTATTTAAAAAAAAAAGCTGCCACAAATCTACATGAGTTTCTTGGTATTTAGAATAATTCAATATTCAACATAAATGGAAGTTTGATTTATAAATAAAAAC
>NW_022979861.1:0-1204 GCF_902652985.1 Pecten maximus | reverse complement strand
CTACAGATAGGAAGAAAACCATAACCAAAGGCCGGAAAACCCCCTCGGGGAACTTTTCCCTCCTAATTACATCCTGGCCCAGAAAGACCGGGGGGGCCTCTTCCACCTTGAGAGCATTTGACCAAAGAAAAAGCGGGAAGATCCAAACCGTCTAACCAAGGGGGACCCCAAAGCCTTTTTGCCCCGGAAACTGGAAATTGATCCCTCCTTTTTTTTTCCCCCCCCGGGGGCTTCAACCCATTATTTTCCCCCCCCACGGGCTGTTGGGCCTTTCCCTCCTTTCCCCTTTTCCCCTCCCCCTCTCCCCCCGCGGCGACCCCCCCGTAGAAATAAAAAGGGGAAACCCCCTTTGCAAAGCAACCCCCGGGCCCCGGGTTTTAGCAGAAAGACTATTTTAAAGACGAAATCGAGGGGGAGAGAAATAAAAAGGGGAGCAGGGGGGGCACCAAAGGAAGCCCCCAATAAAAACCCAACCCCAAGGAAATGAAACCGAGGACGGAAGGAGCCCCTTCCCAGTTTGATTAAAAAAAGAAGAAGGGGACAGTGGGGTTTTAAAATACTGGGGAAAGGACACAAAAAAAGGAAATTTTTTTTGAAAGAAAGTGAAAGGGAGGGGTTTTTACCAAAAAGATAAAAGGGTTGAAAAAAGATGAAAACCAAAGAATTGGAGAAATAAAAAGGGGGTAAGGAAGAAGAAAGTAGAAATTGGAAGAAGAAAACCCAACCGTAATTCAGTTACACAAATGAGGCACATTTGTCCAGGACGGATTTAGAATGAGAGGTTGATTGTAACGTTAATAGTAATGATTATGATACGAATCTATGTTAATTCTTGATTTCATGATAGATGATGTGAAACGAAATTAACAAATAATAATTGATATTATTCAAGCTATATTAACAGTCAATCTAATTAAAATGTAAAAGATTTATTAACAGTGATTGTGATGTCGATTGTAATGATTATGATACGAATCGATGTTAATTCTTGATTTTAAAGGATGACGAATGATGTTAAATTTTATGACTCCTTTTCATGATAGATGATGATGTGAAACGAAATTAAACCATAAGCATGATGTGTTTTGTTGTTTCCTTACTTTAATTTAAGAAAGTAAAGTCATACGAGTCGCAATAATTCGCTTTTTTGACAACAAAATTGAATTTCGTTACATGATTGCAAAAATTTCTGCGTTTAAACAAA
>NW_022979860.1:0-1055 GCF_902652985.1 Pecten maximus | reverse complement strand
TTTGTTTCAGGCATTATAAGTTACCAATTATTAGTTATTTTAACTACTTACATTTATCTGCCCTGCAGGTAGCACGTAAGAATTGTACCTGCTGCCCCCAATGCATGATCGTAAGAGGCGACTAAATGTGGGATCTTATCTTTTCTCTTTCTTAACAACTTTCTTCTTCCTAATGTCTCCCTTGACAATGCCTGGTTTTGGGTTCTGTCCCCTTGCCGAGACATACCAGAGTCTTTAAAAGTGGTAGTTGCTATTCCTGCTTAGCGCTCAGCATATTTTGGAGTGGGATGACTGGTTCATTCGTTGTCAGTATAATGTGACCGGGTGGGGTGTGCTGCTGGGTGTCTTCGGCAGTATGCTTCAGTGAGGTGGCACTATAAATCGGCAAAAGTCCCGGCCTATCATAAGGAGACTTGACACGAGCATACCGCAGCCTCCCAAAACACACATACGCACTCACCACACACATGCATGTCGCACGCGTGATAAGTGATAGAACAATAAAAATGTCTTCCTTTTGCTTGAGTAGCAATGAAAGGGGATTGCTCTGTAACTCAGTGGTCTATGAAATCTCTTCTGAAAAATCAGTTGCTTACTACAGGTTGTAGGGTTTTGTTTCTTATAATACTGAGATACAATCTACTCCAGCTGTAATAGTCGGTCAAAAACAAAAGACTTTTAAACTGATTAAATTCAAAATTGTAAAACATGATATTCCATGTGATTTTTCAGACCGTTAATTTTGGCTCATATGAGTGGTATTAAAAGATCTGAGATTTCATTAGTTCATCCGTGCTTTTTCATGATCTTTACATCCAAAACTAGACATAACTTTCTTACTTTCAAGTAGATGTATGTCAATTTCTGTTGACCCCATTTTCTGGTAATCAGTGAGCTCAAACAGCAGTTTTAGTTCTGTATTTTCCTTTGTCCATAGGCCTTTCACGATAGATAATCATGCTTTTAATAATTGTCTGATTAGTTTGTACATAAGCTGATGACAGTAGTGGTGTAAGGTGTTCTATCAACTGTTATTTCTGAAAAGTGAATATCAT
>NW_022979859.1:0-14985 GCF_902652985.1 Pecten maximus | reverse complement strand
ACATGACTGATGGAGACTAAACAAATCTTGTAAAAATACCCCCTATACCAAAATCTCATTGCTCTTGTGAAATTACTTTTTACATTTCCGTCAAGTAAAAAGCTTGGTGTCCATGATTTGAAATATTATATTAAAGTGCTTCTATCCTTTTTATAACATCACGTTTGACGGAGACTTTAAACACCTAATGCAGTACCGTTCTCATAATGACAGATATATTTTTAGGTGGGCGATGTAAAATTGCCTTTAAGAGAGACTTTAACAGAAATAAATCTGCTAGAAACATAAGACTTCTCCAGCACAATTGATGGCTTGATCTTTTAAAAGCAGATGACAACAGCTTTACTGATTATCAAGAGATTGGCAGTTGTGCCAAGTGTTTCAAGAATTATCAGAAAAGGAAATAGCAATTTTAAGATTTGTTATTTTTCCATCTTTGGTACGAAAAGGACTTCATATTCTTGCGTATGTACATGTTTAGACTTTCATGCCCATTTAAAAAAGGTATGACTACGTATGATACCGATAGCATAAGCCAGCTATCGTAATCATTCTTAGGTCACTTGAAACCCGACGTTTTAAAATTCGTTGAATTCTTTGAAGAACGTTTTCCTAGGAAGGGGTGCAGATATGGTACTTTGAAAAATGCCTTCCCACCAGAATTCAAAAATGCACTTTAGAATTTTTCTTCCATTATTTACATTCGGACTTAGCTATCACATCTATAGCATTAATAGAAAGTTATGCAAAATTGGTGACCTCGACTTTCGTCTTTCAATGTCAGGGTAGTCAAATGATTAATCAGTGAGGATAAACGAAGAGGAAACGAAAGGAAAAAGTAGGGATAACGTATTAAAACGACCGTCAGATCGATAACTTATCAAATCATTTCTTGGATTGAAATCCCATGTTTTGATCTTCGAAATCTTAAACAAGGATTCTCAATATCGCTACTGAAATTTCAGTTGGCTGCTGATGTCAATACGGAAAACACATTCCTGCAGTCCGACGTGATTATCTTCTGCTCAACCTATGCAGCCAAAGAAGTATGTTCCGTCTGTTGAGTAACAGACTATATTTAACACTATGTACAAGCCACACTGACCCACTCCTTCAGCTGAGTGTCAGAGACTATATTTAACACTACGTACAGGCCACACTGACACACTCCGTCAGCTGAGTGATAGAGACTGTATTTAAAACAAAGTACAAGCCACAACGACTCATACTGGCAGCTGAGTAACATACCATATTCAACACTATTTATTTAATGGTAACATGTAATTTTCCGAATTCTATTTTAACAGGAAGCATTTTTTTTTTACAACTGAAGAGAATGACTTACCAGGGCAGTAAGCTTACGAACGACCTTAATAGGGTCACCTCGACTGGACGCTGGAAATCCTTTCTGATCCAAAAGGTCAAGGACACAGTCCAACACAGGGTCCTCAAACTTCAAAAACACAACAACAATTACAACACAGGGTCCTCATAATATAATGAACAAACTATAATACGCCTACAACACATTATCCTCAAACATTAAACTGAATGTCAGATAAGAGGAAATAGTTCGTAATAAGATTTTAAGATAAATTAAGTTGAACCGAATATGTAGATTTCAATTTACTTGGTAAAGAAGAAACATGTATCAAGTCAATGCATCTTATCTTAAAATAATTACTAACTCTGACATAAATAGCACAAGTACCTGTAGTTATGATATCAAATGTATCTAGGCTTACGCAATCAAAGTTATTGGTAGTTATGACATCAAACTAGCCTGTAATTACAACATCAAACATTATATGGAGTTATGACATTATTGAGGCTATCTAACATACCTGTGCAAAGCTCCATGCTCGTCCGTTGATGTACTCAACACTCCCAACAAATATTTTGCCAGTGTCATTCAAGACATACTCCTCGAGTAGTTTATCATCATGAAGATATACCTGGTCATCTGTATGAAAAAATGGAGGAAAGAAAAAGAATTTACATGTAAACACCACCGAGAATTTACCTTTATACATCACCGATAATTCACCTTTATACATCACCGATAATTTACCTTTATACATCACCGATAATTCACCTTTATACATCACCGATAATTTACCTTTATACATCACCGATAATTTACCTTTATACATCACCGAGAATTCACCTTTATACATCACCGATAATTTACCTTTGAACATCACCGAGAATTCACCTTTATACATCACCGATAATTCACCTTTATACATCACCGAGAATTTACCTTTATACATCTCATGGAGAATTCACCTTTATACATCACCGATAATTGACCTTTATACGTCACCGAGAATTTACCTATTTACGTCACCGATAATTTACCTTTATACATCACCGAGCATTTACCTTCAGACATCATGAAGAATTTACCTCGAGACATTACCGAGAATTGATCTTTATACATCATCGAATATTTGATTTTATAAATCATAGAGAATTTACCTTTATACATCAACGATAATTTACCTTCCTACATTACCGAGAATTTACCTTTATACATTACCGATAATTTACCTTTATACATCACCGATAATTTATCTTTATACATTACCGAGAATTTACCTTTATACATTACCGAGAATTTGAATCCAACATAAGTTATCTTAGAAAGATCCAAGAACTTATTGAGAAAATGAGGATATGATGTAACAAACTTCAACTAAAACAAAAGAAACCTTCTTATGCCATTCGCGAAAGATATAAAAGGTAACCTGTCTATACCGACCATTTTTATACTCCCTAGATTGGTCATTATAGACAGTTTTGACGGTACATACCTTTACACCAGGGGTTAAACAGGATGTAAATCGGTTGTGGATGGCTGTAAACTTTAGAAATGGAGGGTGTCTCCCCTTTCTTCACAGCTCTGACCTTGACATTCCAGCGACCTACTGGACAAAATGGCGGGGTCATGACCTGTAGTTGGAGGTCATTGTTGGTTCTTCTCACTAACTTGGCTCCCCACTGTTTAGGCAGGTCAACATCTGAGAGGATCATCTCCTCAAGAGTTCCTTTGGTCGGGTGGGGATGGTCACCTGCGGTGCATCATACCAACAATTATCTCCATACATGAGAAGTCACAATGATTTTAGGATAATAGATTTAACCAAAACAAATATGAAAACAGAGACATCATTTATAACGGATAATGGTACACAGAGTTATAAACTATCGTTGTGGCGGCCAACAATTACACGTGCTAGCAGAGTTTATTATAATTGCCCTCCAAAAGTCCTATTACAATTATTACGTAGCGAGGTCTGTATTACAAATTGTTAGAATCATAACTTCTTAGGATGTTTTTGTTCATGATTTCAAATGTTCATATTCATTTTTCAACAGTGCATATGTTTTGTTACAAGGAAAATCCTCAAAAATTCTGATAATTTCCCTCTTTGTTTAATATCAATTTCAAAAATGCATTTCTTACATTTTGTTTCTGTTAATCAGTTAAACAAATACGTTTATTTGTGTCAGTATAAAAAAAACCCATATTTTTCATTTTTGAATATTATGGAAAATAGGACCATCCACTTGCTCTTCCTGCAACTTCAAAGAAGTGAGGTATTTTTCAAATAATTTTCAATCGTCACTTACATCTTACGATTTTACAACACCTTTTCTCAAATTTGTCGGCCAGCCACTCGATTTAAACGTTAGTGTAACCAACCTTTTTGAGGGCAGAGTATATAGGTGTTTATCCTTATGATTTTATTGATTCTAAACAATCCATATATCAGTCAAACATAGGTGTCCTTACATACGACCCCTTGAATGTCGATGTTATGGGATGATAACATAAATTGGTAAGCCAATGAAAATGCTTGTTATAAGTAAAACACTTTTCTGCCACAATAGATAGATGTTAGTCAACTCCAAAACATCATTGAGAAACTCCAACTGTTGACTAACGCCGACAGAACACTGACAAATGCCAGTGAGATGATACCTAGCGATGGGCGGAGTTATGTAGGCGGTAAACCGGTAACTAACTAACGCCGAAAGAACACTGATGATAGTCGGTGTGACAAATCCACCAATAGGCGGGATCATGTAGGCGATGGGCGGAGTTATCTATGCGGTAAACCAGTAACTAATTGACGCTGATAGAATACTGACAACTGTAAGTGAGATGAAACCAAGTGTTGTATGTAGGTGGTAACCCTAAAATAAACCAACGCCGATAGAACACTGATACTAGTTGGTGTGACAAAATCCACCAATAGACGGGATCATGTAGGTAATAGGCGAATAACTGACTCACGCCGATAGAGCACTGATAATAGTGGGCGGAGTCATGTAGGCGGTAAGGAAGCAACAAACCCACCGATCTGAAAGCGACCAAACGTCATAAAAAATGATTTTATCCTTAAGTCTTTGCATACACTTTAAATCCTTTAATACCGTATAAACATTACCTGTTTGAAAGATAAGTTTAATATCATCCTTCTCCGGGTCATAAGGCCTATCACAGGTAATGGTCATCTGAAATGGCTGACCTCTGCGGACGACGAGTAACCCATCCTTGCCTTGTCGCCTGTCGGTGAGATCATATTTGAGTGTATGGTGGGTAACGGTGTCATCGTTAACGTCAAACTTGACGCCAGTAATGACGATCAGATCCTTCACCTCTTCAGAAAAGTCTGAAACAGAATTATCATCGTAGATATCAAACTTTACAGCAGTAACGACGGTCAAATCCACATCAGGAGACTCTAAAAGAGAATTATTGTCGTACATTTTTATTCAGCAAGGAATATCTCTCTTACCCAATACAATGGAATGTATTGTTTCAAAGCTTTCCATTACTTGATATTATGTTTAGAAGTATATTTGTCGTCATGTATTACGAGAAATTATAAACAAAAGGTCCACAGAGCCTGTATTCCCCACCTCTTATTCAATGCTTTTATTATTGAATTTTCCTCACCCTTTCAATTAATAAAAAGAAGTTAAAGACAAGATATTCCAGAATGATATTGATCTTTTCTCTGCTCCCTTACCCACCCCCTTTCCTCTAAATCATTTTGTATCATGGGGATCTAAATATAAAGTGAGAGAAAGATCAAAAAGAAATTTTCTGCAATGTAACAATAACAAATACAAATATTAACTGTCAAAATCAACTAAGACTGTCGGCCATTTTGTTTTCCCGATCAAACTTAAATTTGAATAGGCACAACAAAGGGCCAAGGGAAACAACATGTCAAGTTTATGGAATATCCCTCAATTTCTTTTCAAGAAAAATGATTTTTGTTTCATTCTTATTTCATTTTAACAAATTTTATTGACAAAGATGATTAAAGTCATTGGGCTAGAATAACAGGCAAAGCCTCAATAAATTATCTCAGGAAATAGTGAAAACAAAGCTCAATTGTCAAAATCCAACATGGCCGTTTTTCGGTCATTTTGTTTTTCCAGTCAGACTCAATGTTAAATAAGAACAACTAGGGACCAAGGGCAACATATATGTAACGTTTGAGGAATACCCCTTCAGTAATTTTAAAGAACGTGAACTGTCAGAATCAAAGATGACCACTTGTCGGTCGTTTGATTTTTCCCCATCAGCCTCTACATTAAACTGGTTCAACAAGGGACTAAGGGGAACCTACATCTGAACATTGATAAATTTCCCTCTAGTTCCTTTCATGAAATGGCAATAACAAGAACTGTTTACGGACGGAAGACGTACCACGGACGTAAGAAGATTTGAATAGCCTTACATCTGATGGTTGGCTAAAATATACCGCAAGAAGAGAATCCGCTAGAGCGCTGACGACGATTTTCTACAAATAGTAACGAGGGTCTTAACCTTGAACTGACAACTTTGTCCATGGTTTTATGATCCGAAAAATGGAGGCTTTGACAAGAGTTGATAATGATTTTTTAAAAAATAGTAAGAGTGACTTTCACCCAACAAATGAAACTAAAGCTTGCCCAAAATGTTATGATACTAGATAAGAGTTTGAAGTTTAATGCAATCCCCAAAGAAACACAACCACATTACGACGACCTTGACCTTGAAATTCAAATTTGTTCGAGAGATAGTGATATTTTATAATTGTGTGAAGTTTAATAAAAACTGCTCAAAGAATGAAGCCGCTGGAGGGCTGAAAATGATATTCTACATGGACTTTGCCTTGTAATCCTGAAATGAGTTACAATGTAAGGCACTTTCGTGTTACCTTCTAGACCCCTTCTTCATTGCCCCCAAATGAGTCACACCCTTCATTTTTACAACATTTTACAACTGAACACCAAATTTGATAAAAATCTTTTGTTTATGCATATGAAGAAAACTATTTTAAATCTAAAGAAAATATTCTGTTTTAGTAGAGCATTGTAAAAGTTTGACTATCAATACTATACCTGTGTCAACGTCTGGTTTGTCAGTCCGTAGGGGCGAGTTCGGTGGGAATCGGCCTTCTCGTACCATCGTCTCAACTGCAACAAGCTCGGGCGGATTCACTACTTCCTTCTGTAGACAGGAACAAATGTTACCCATAGTCACGTCCTGATCACGAGCCTTATGCTGTGACGATATGAATATTCAACACTTGACCCCCGTGACCAGTTGATGATTCCGTCATCTTGAGGTTTAAGAGGAAATTGATAACTAATGATCTGATTGACCAGAATATATCATTAAGATTCATGAAAAAATAGCAAAACCAGTGTTGATTTACAAGCCGGTAAATCATTATCATGGTGCAATTTAACAGAAGTAACTTGGTCAGTTATTGGTATGCATCATAGCTAACCGTAGCTCTAGCTGTTGAGATGTAATTTTGTAATTGTAAGGTGCTTGTTAATTTCGACAAAGCATGCGTAAACATGCAAGTTTCGGGAGAACACAGTAAGCTCACGTAGATCACGTGTATTGCACAATATGACCTTGACGTTATGCTCACAATTATACAGACAATTGAAAAAGGAAGTCTCTTTCATTACACCAGAGCAATGATTCAAAGGCTTGTAAAATATCCCTGGATTTGCTATTTACATGAACCTTAATATCTTACCTGACTAATCACAGACACCTTATATACTGTCGCTCCTGACAATTGTGTACGGGCACCAGACAATAAAAACAACTATATAAACAGTTTTAAGTAATATATCATTAATCCTGCCATAGGCCGGTATTTGTCATATCCTGCAGTTCCGCCATAACCGGTATTTATCATGTCCTGTAGTTCCGCCATTGCTGGTCTGAAAGTCCGTGTTGACAACATCTCTTTTGCATTCGGTCCAACGTTACTTAATTCCTTAATTCGAAATTCGAAATCCGACATAAGACAAAGTTTTACACATACTATTACAGATTCCACTCAGCATCTCAACAAAAATTGCATGTATTTTGCTACGTGTACACAGCTTCGGTTATTGAACTGTTATCCAGAATGAAGCTAACAACACAATAATTAGGTCAACATCGATGGATAAAATACAAATGATGAGGGACTTCCTGCCGTGTACGCCGGGTCCTGGCCAGTATGTGATACACACACATACTGTCAGTATCATTTTATTTCGTATTATTCTCTACAAAAACTTAAATAATATCTGTTCTAATGTCAAAATATCTCTTATATTAAAACCTATAATACCGTAAAACAGGAATAATGCTAAGCATGTGATTTCATCTTGAATCCCAGACGCTTGCCAATAACGGGGATGCTTTTTACCTTACCACCAGTTATTGACCTAAACTAATAATATATAATTCGAAGGATCATGGCAGTCTAGCATAATTGTATAAACCACTTGCTTACTGCTGTTATAATCAAAAGCTTTACCTTTCTTAACGCAATTACAAACAAGAGGCCCAGAGGGCCTATATTATCATTCTGGATATTACTGTACGTAAAAAAGGCATATTGAGAAAAACACTCCACATTTCTACATATGAAGGATTTCAGTATGAATCATAGATTTCTCTGCGACTGATTAACCTAACCGCTACTTCGGTTAGGTAAAAGCGACATGAAGCTACAGCATCTTCGGGTGGACTCAAACCGCCATCGGCCGTTTCGACCCCTATTCAACGACGTCCTCTGGTTGGCGAATCAGCAGTTGTGATCTATCACTGCTTACTGCTGCTTGGTCCCAAGTTAGGCTTATATCGTACATACCATAACCACATGATGCCTTCTTTGCCTTTTCTACTAAAGTCTTGATAGCTCTCTTTCTTTTTACGCCCGTCAGTCCTATTTTTCGGTAACAGTGGCGGGAACCCTCTGCCGGGACAGCCTTGTGCTCCAGACCTTCTGTATTCAACAACTCTACAAGTTCTTGGTATTATGCAGCTTTCCGTTCATATGCATCTTCGCATCTCTTCCAATGTCACAGTAAGTTCCACCAAGATGAACTTTCGGCTCTGCGGCGACCATATCACAATGTCTAAACTCAGTGTGGTATGTACTACATTAGACAGAACGTTTGTTGAGGTCTGATATCATTTCCCATGATGGTGCTTGATCAAATAATTCGCTTTATTTCTCCTGTTGGGGCCCGTCCCTTGGGGAACAAAATTGCCATTTATACGAAATTTGTTCCGTTTCACCGAATGATGCATGTGCGTGTCGTCTGCAAACATTTTGACTTTATTGTGAAGTTTCTGGCCGATTTTGACACGTGAGGAAGAGAACTAGTCAAGGTACACTACCTTGTGGAACTCCACTAATCACTAACTCTGTATAGATTGACAAGGTCCTGAATTCCACTAATACCATAGCCTTCTGTATTTAAGCAGGCTTCTTTGCGGGACCTTATCAAATGCCTTTGTAAAGACCAAGTATATATAGTGACAATTTTTTTTGTTATGATCTAAGCCATATTTCCTCTAAAGCTTCTACTACATTTCTGATACGAGGTTAACAGTTTACTCAAAATGTGATTACAGTCGTTCCATTATGCAATGATAAGAAGAAAAAACTAAGACAACAAACTTTCTTTGGAAAATAAAGTTTTATAGCAACGCATTTAAGCTGTTTAACATATCATTAACATAGCATAACAGTTATAAATGTATCCTCAAGTGAGCCACTCCTCTTTATTACCATATTTTTCATCAAATTAGCCCCTCCTCTAGTAACAGAGTTTATTACCGTATTTATCCTCAAATAAGCTCGCCACTGTAGTGTCAAAGTTAAGTACTGTATTCATCCTTAAATAAGCCACTCCTCTTTTATGACCGTATTAATCCTCAAATAAGCCTCTTTCCTTAGTGTAAAGGTTAAGTACAGTAATTATCCTCAAATAAGCCCCTCACCTAGGGTAAAAGTTAGTACAGTATCTATCCTCAAATAAGCTCCCTCCCCTATTGTAAACAATTGGTACTGAAATTTGGAGAGGACTTCTATTGTGAAACACTTTATCTTGCAATGATTTTAAGATTGATTTTCCGGCCAAAAATCACGATATACGATACAAAAAAAAAGGTTAACGCCAGGCGGTGGCTATGCCGAAGCACGAACATGTTTTTTTTATATATTTATTTAAACAACCAAAGGTAGAATGGGTATCTGTGATACGTCAGCGGGACAAGTTTTAACTGTGGGATAATGTAGCTTTTAGTGCGATATACTACATGTTAAAATATCTAACAAGACTCCAAGCAGTTACAAATATTGATATAACTTTTTTTATCGGAAATTATATCTTAATTTAGTATGGTTAACGTTCTTCAATTTGTGAATTGTTATGAATTGACTTGATTGTATGACAATCTTTATAAAAGAGAAATCGAGAAACACTGTTAATCTTTTAGTCTTTGATGTACATAAAATACAAACTACATGTTTATGTATATATACACACCAAAGTCAGATATTTCCCCAGTTTGGAAAATAGCAGAAAATACGAGTACTATTTCGGATGTTTACGTAAGAGGGTTTTGTCAAATGATTTTTCACATGGATTTTTAAGAAATATAAACTACCTTATACCCACATTCAATAAGTTATTTTCCACAATGTAGGACAAAGCGGAAAATACAAGTATTAGAGACACTCTAGTTTGTTGCACGTGAACAAGGATTTTTTTTTGAAGATTTTGAAGATTTTTTTAAGATAATAGAAATGCAAGGCATATTCAACTAGAGATGTAAGCTTTAGGTTTAATTGGCATGCATATTGTGCTGTATTTAAGACAAGGTTTTCGGGCTGGGTGTATTGATAGCTTACTTGTACATTTTCTGAAGCATTCATCAACATACATAGTACAATATTTATATAAAGTATGCTTAAAAGCATAGGCAAAAATATAACAACATTAGTATCATCACAGAATGAAGTCATGTCGGTGACCACGTTGCCACGGTAGTACTCTCTGCCGTCGGAATTTCCCCTCTTCTCAGTTCTTTAAATAGACACGACCAATGTAATATTTTTATAAATGCAATAGTGTTACGGTTTCCTTAATGTTCAAAATATAAAAGTCACTCCAATATCTCGCACAATAAGTGTTGTAGATGGAACTACATTTTGTTTGTGTTGATTTTATTAAGGTTGTTAAGATCGTGCCAAGAACGATCTGACACTGTCCCGCGATAACGGTTGGTCTCTCTCTCCTACGTCACTCCATGAAATATCATTATTTGTTTTATCATTGGGTACTTTAACATATAAAACAAAAACAGTCATAATGTAAATGTAAAGAATTAAAACTTATTTTTTCCACATCTATGAGGTCATAACACCATTGACTTTCTGGACAAATTTATCATGAATCGCTAAGCCAGTGTTGTTATGAACTCATGAATGTTAAAAAATAAATTTCATTCCTTAAATATCATGTGTTAGTAGAGTAGAAGTCGTAATTATAAACTTTTGAAGTTTCTTAATAAGCGAGGGTATCGAATTGCAGACTTCAACACAGGTGTGATTACAACCAAGTGTCAACGCGGGTCAATATATGTCAAACAAATGTCTTGACTTCGTCAAACTGAATTTCACTTCTCTTTGACCTCTATTTCACAGCTTCCATTGATATCGACAATCTCTTTGGAGTCGAAGCTAGCGACAATCGTCCTGGTGCCAGGTTTGGAGGCGGTCATCTCGAGCTCGTACACGAAGCTTTCTTTGGCGCCCACAGAGCTGAAAGAGATCCACATACATTTTTGTAGGAGGATTAAACTGTACATGCAAAATTTTCAATATACTCACAAAATTGTAATCATACCATAATTACGTATACAATAACTTGCAATGAGGTTTTATTTCATATCAGATTTTGAGAAATGAGTATTAGAAGTTTTCATTTTAGTAATTAAGCCATAGTGAGCAAAACACTAAATCATTGATACGGGTTTCACATGATCTCGTAGGAAATAAAAACTTTAAGATATTGTTTTTTCACGTAACTCGGAAAACATTCATTTTGACCGGTTTTTAAAGAGGACAAAATCAAAATGATCAAGCCATTAAGTTGCGCCATTTTCAATTCATAACGTCACGTCTTTGTTCATATAACATGATATCAGAATTGATTTTTTGACTATCCCAGCTAATGAAAATACTCAATGGTTTATCATACTAATGACAACATTATGAAAAATAAGCATACGGGAATTTACTGGATAACAGTCTGACTAAACACAAGATATGCAGTAGCAGTATAATGCATATGTAAACTGTGCAATTCATAGAGGAAATTAAAAATTCCTGTTAAACGAAAGCATGCGTTTTATGATTGAGTATGACAGAATTTCCGTATATTTTCAATGCGGTGAATAAAAAGTATGATTCTGGTTGGTCAAAAACAAACGTTCTCAAGTTGATAATTTCTAAAATTTCACTAGTAAAATTGAGAATTAACACATTAATGGCACAATCTCTGCAATTTAAAACTTATTGTGTGACGTTATGTACAATCTGCAAAAATCTCAACATTATGACGTGACGTTATACAAAATCTCTGAAATAAACAAAATATGATTAACGTTTTGCTCAACTTGTATAAAACCTTGACACAGATACACAGTTTGAAGCAAAGCTCACCTCTGTTTGATGCTTTTTGGTTTAAGCAGTCCTGGTCCCTGGATTTCCAAGTAACACAGGGTGAGGAGGATGGGCAGTGGATTCTTGAACATCACCTTCACCTTGAATGTGTCACCTACACGGACTTCCGCAGGCGCCTACAAACATATAGTAACACGTCATAACCTACACCTTCACGGACTTCCGCAGGCGCCTACAAAACATATAGTAACACGTCATAACCTACACCTACACGGACTTCCGCAGGCGCCTACAAAACATATAGTAACACGTCATAACCTACACCTTCACGGACCTCGCAGGCGCCTACAAAACATATAGTAACACGTCATAACCTACACCTACACGGACTTCCGCAGGCGCATACAAAACATATAGTAACACGTCATAACCTACACCTACACGGACTTCCGCAGGCGCCTACAAAACATATAGTAACACGTCATAACCTACACCTACACGGACTTCCGCAGGCGCCTACAAAACATATAGTAACACGTCATAACCTACACCTACACGGACTTCCGCAGGCGCCTACAAAACATATAGTAACACGTCATAACCTACACCTATACGGACTTCCGCAGGTGAACATATAGTAACACGTCATAACCTACACCTACACGGACTTCCGCCGGCGCCTACAAAACATATAGTAACACGTCATAACCTACACCTACACGGACTTCCGCAGGCGCATACAAACATATAGTAACACCTCATAACCTACACCTACACGGACTTCCGCAGGCGCCTACAAAACATATAGTAACACGTCATAACCTACACCTACACGGACTTCCGCAGGCGCCTACAAAACATATAGTAACACGTCATAACCTACACCTACACGGACTTCCGCTGGTGAACATATAGTAACATGTCATAACCTACACCTACACGGACTTCCGCTGGTGAACATATAGTAACACGTCATAACCTACACCTTCACGGACTTCCGCAGGCGCCTACAAAACATATAGTAACACGTCATAACCTACACCTACACGGACTTCCGCAGGCGCCTACAAAACATATAGTAACACGTCATAACCTACACCTACACGGACTTCCGCAGGCGCCTACAAAACATATAGTAACACGTCATAACCTACACCTACACGGACTTCCGCAGGCGCCTACAAAACATATAGTAACACGTCATAACCTACACCTACACGGACTTCCGCAGGTGCATACAAAACATATAGTAACACGTCATAACCTACACCTACACGGACTTCCGCAGGTGCATACAAAACATATAGTAACACGTCATAACCTACACCTACACGGACTTCCGCAGGCGCCTACAAAACATATAGTAACACCTCATAACCTACACCTACACGGACTTCCGCAGGCGCCTACAAAACATATAGTAACACGTCATAACCTACACCTACACGGACTTCCGCAGGCGCCTACAAAACATATAGTAACACGTCATAACCTACACCTACACGGACTTCCGCTGGTGAACATATAGTAACACGTCATAACCTACACCTACACGGACTTCCGCTGGTGAACATATAGTAACACGTCATAACCTACACCTTCACGGACTTCCGCAGGCGCCTACAAAACATATAGTAACACGTCATAACCTACACCTACACGGACTTCCGCAGGCGCCTACAAAACATATAGTAACACGTCATAACCTACACCTACACGGACTTCCGCAGGTACTAACATAACTTTCTATGATACCTCTATCACCTTGACTCTATATAGCCACCCTCTAGATCTGGAAGAGTGACAAAACATCTCCCTATGGGTGAGTGGATATCACCCTCAGTGTAAGATAAATAGTAACATCTCCCTGGCAATATTAAGTGGATATTTTTCAACGTAAGATAAACAGTTTCATCACTTATTGATATCATGCCTCGGAGTAAGATAAATAGACACATCTCCCTGGCAATATTAATTGGATATCTCTCAATTTAAGATAAACAGTTGTATCACTTATTGATATCAAGCCTCGGAGTAAGATAAATAGACACATCTTCCTGGGAGTAAGACAAGTGGATACCAACTCTCGATGTAAGATCTAGTAGCTGTCAATTACTCCTGAAGAACTGATGATTATGTTCACCAACAAACATGGATGCTTAAACAAAAGGCACAATGGATTCCCATCCCTCAACTTCTTAACTGTATCCAATTGAAGCTGATCTAGGTAATCAATTCAAATGATTTAGCTGATTACAATTTTAGTCAAACATATGAGAATTGAGAAGTTGTGGATTAAAGTAATATTGACCACTGTGATCTTGAAATGTATGTTAAGTTCATTCATTCGAGCAAACTCGGTAGCCCTTCATCCTAGCATGCTAAACGTCTGTAGGCATCATGGTTATTGAGAAGTGGTTTAAAGGTTTATTTTCACGCTGGGAACTTGAATGAAGACCAAGAAGATCATAGGAGCAAACAAAGTAGTCCTTCCCCTACATGCAATAGTCTGAATGACATCAGGTCTCTGCCCCTCCGGGTTATTAATAAGAAGTTGGACGACGGACGTCACACCAGAGCAAAATATCACTCGTCCTTCGGGCAGGTGAGCTAAACATGCATTTGCTGATTATTTTTTAACAGTAAACGAGAAAACGAAACATCACACAAATAAAGTGTGGATACACCTGTTCAGTTTATGAGAAAAAGAAATTTGACACAGGTAAAATGTTGTATACCTGGTCAGAGCACAAAAAAAAAACATCACACAGGTAAAAGTATTGATTTACTTGTTAAGTGTACTAGAAAATGAATCTGTCAGTTAAAAGTGAGGATATATCTGTCAAGTGTGAGAGGACAGAAAATCTCACACAGGTAAAAGCGTGGATACACCTTCAGGGTAAGGGATTCCCCTATCTTACAGAGGTAAATGTTTAAACATCTGTCTTAGGTAAGACATACCCTTATCTTATACATAAACCAT
>NW_022979858.1:0-5000 GCF_902652985.1 Pecten maximus | reverse complement strand
GTTTGTGAGAGTTATAGCCCTCGTAGTGTGTCCAGTGTTTGTGAGAGTTATAGTCCTCGTAGTGTGTCCAGTGTTTGTGAGAGTTATAGCTCTGGTTGTGTGTCCAGTGTTTGTGAGAGTTGTAGCCCTCGTAGTGTGTCCAGTGTTTGTGAGAGTTATAGCTCTGGTTGTGTGTCCAGTGTTTGTGAGAATTATAGCCCTTATAGTGTGTCCAGTGTTTGTGAGAGTTATAGCCCTCGTAGTGTGTCCAGTGTTTGTGAGAATTATAGCCCTTATAGTGTGTCCAGTGTTTGTGAGAGTTATAGCCCTCGTAGTGTGTCCAGTGTTTGTGAGAGTTATAGCCCCCGTAGTGTGTCCAGTGTTTGTGAGAGTTATAGCCCTCGTAGTGTGTCCAGTGTTTGTGAGAATTATAGCCCTTATAGTGTGTCCAGTGTTTGTGAGAGTTATAGCCCTCGTAGTGTGTCCAGTGTTTGTGAGAGTTATAGCCCTCGTAGTGTGTCCAGTGTTTGTGAGAGTTATAGCCCTCGTAGTGTCCAGTGTTTGTGAGAGTTATAGCCCTCGTAGTGTGTCCAGTGTTTGTGAGAGTTATAACCCTCGTAGTGTGTCCAGTGTTTGTGAGAGTGATAGCCCCCGCAGTGTGTCCAGTGTTTGTGAGTTATAGCCCTCGTAGTGTGTCCAGTGTTTGTGAGAGTTATAGCCCTCGTAGTGTGTCCAGTGTTTGTGAGTTATAGCCCACGTAGTGTGTCCAGTGTTTTTGAGAGTGATAGCCCTCGTAGTGTGTCCAGTGTTTGTGAGAGTTATAGCCCTCGTAGTGTCCAGTGTTTGTGAGATTTATATCCCTCGTAGTGTGTCCAGTTTTTGTGAGAGTTATAGCCCTCGTAGTGTGTCTATGAGTTTGTGAGAGTTATAGCTCTGGTTGTGTGTCCAGTGTTTGTGAGAGTTATAGCCCCCGTAGTATGTGCAGTGTTTGTGAGTTATAGCCCCCGTAGTGTGTCCAGTGTTTGTGAGAGATATAGCTCTGGTTGTGTGTCCAGTGTTTGTGAGAATTATAACCCCCGTAGTGTGTCCAGTGTTTGTGAGAGTCATAGCCCTCGTAGTGTGTCCAGTGTTTGTGAGAGTTATAGCCCCCGTAGTGTGTCCAGTGTTTGTGAGAGTTATAGCGCCCGTAGAGTGTCCAGTGTTTGTGGGAGTTATAGCCCTCGTAGTGGGTCCATGAGTTTGTGAGAGTTATAGCCCTCGTAGTGTGTCCAGTGTTTGTGAGACTTATATCCCTCGTAGTGTGTCCAGTGTTTGTGAGAGTTATAGCCCTCGTAGTGTGTCCAGTGTTTGTGAGAGTTATAGCCCTCGTAGTGTGTCCAGTGTTTGTGAGAGTTATAGCCCTCGTAGTGTGTCCAGTGTTTGTGAGAGTTATAGCCCTCGTAGTGTGTCCAGTGTTTGTGAGAGTTATAGCCCTCGTAGTGTGTCCAGTGTTTGTGAGAGTTATAGCCCTCGTAGTGTGTCCAGTGTTTGTGAGAGTTATAGCGCCAATAGTGTGTCCAGTGTTTGTGAGAGTTATAGCCCCCGTAGTGTCCAGTGTTTGTGAGAGTGATAGCCCTTATAGTGTGTCCAGTGTTTGTGGGTTATAGCCCTCGTAGTGTGTCCAGTGTTTGTGAGAATTATAGCCCTTATAGTGTGTCCAGTGTTTGTGGGTTATAGCCCTCGAAGTGTGTCCAGTTTTTGTGGGAGTCATAGACCTCGTAGTGTGTCCAGTGTTTGTGAGAGTTATAGCTCTGGTTGTGTCCAGTGTCCATGGGTTATAGCCCTCGTAGTGTGTCCAGTGTTTGTGAGAGTTATAGCCCCCGTAGTATGTGCAGTGTTTGTGAGTTATAGCCCCCGTAGTGTGTCCAGTGTTTGTGAGAGATATAGCTCTGGTTGTGTGTCCAGTGTTTGTGAGAATTATAGCCCTCGTAGTGTGTCCAGTGTTTGTGAGAGTTATAGCTCTGGTTGTGTGTCCAGTGTTTGTGAGAATTATAGCCCTCGTAGTGTGTCCAGTGTTTGTGAAAGTTATAGCTCTGGTTGTGTGTCCAGTGTTTATGAGACTTTTAGCCCCCGTAGTGTGTCCAGTTTTTGTGAGAGTTATAGCCCTCGTAGTGTGTCCAGTGTTTTTGAGAGTGATAGCCCACGTAGTGTCCAGTGTTTGTGAGATTTATATCCCTCGTAGTGTGTCCAGTTTTTGTGAGAGTTATAGCCCTCGTAGTGTGTCTATGAGTTTGTGAGAGTCATAGCTCCGGTTGTGTGTCCAGTGTTTGTTAGAATTATAGCCCTCGTAGTGTGTCCAGTGTTTGTGAGAGTTATAGCCCTCGTAGTGTGTCCAGTATTTGTGAGACTTATAGCCCCCCTAGTGTGTCCAGTGTTTGTGAGAGTTATAGCTCTGGTTGTGTGTCCAGTGTTTGTGAGAATTATAGCCCTTATAGTGTGTCCAGTGTTTGTGAGAGTTATAGCCCTCGTAGTGTGTCCAGTGTTTGTGAGAGTTATAGTCCTCGTAGTGTGTCCAGTGTTTGTGAGAGTTATAGCTCTGGTTGTGTGTCCAGTGTTTGTGAGAGTTGTAGCCCTCGTAGTGTGTCCAGTGTTTGTGAGAGTTATAGCTGTGGTTGTGTGTCCAGTGTTTGTGAGAATTATAGCCCTTATAGTGTGTCCAGTGTTTGTATGAGTTATAGCCCTCGTAGTGTGTCCAGTGTTTGTGAGAATTATAGCCCTTATAGTGTGTCCAGTGTTTGTGAGAGTTATAGCCCTCGTAGTGTGTCCAGTGTTTGTGAGAGTTATAGCCCCCGTAGTGTGTCCAGTGTTTGTGAGAGTTATAGCCCTCGTAGTGTGTCCAGTGTTTGTGAGAATTATAGCCCTTATAGTGTGTCCAGTGTTTGTGAGAGTTATAGCCCTCGTAGTGTGTCCAGTGTTTGTGAGAGTTATAGCCCTCGTAGTGTGTCCAGTGTTTGTGAGAGTTATAGCCCTCGTAGTGTCCAGTGTTTGTGAGAGTTATAGCCCTCGTAGTGTGTCCAGTGTTTGTGAGAGTTATAACCCTCGTAGTGTGTCCAGTGTTTGTGAGAGTTATAGCCCCCGCAGTGTGTCCAGTGTTTGTGAGTTATAGCCCTCGTAGTGTGTCCAGTGTTTGTGAGAGTTATAGCCCTCGTAGTGTGTCCAGTGTTTGTGAGTTATAGCCCTCGTAGTGTGTCCAGTGTTTTTGAGAGTGATAGCCCTCGTAGTGTGTCCAGTGTTTGTGAGAGTTATAGCCCTCGTAGTGTCCAGTGTTTGTGAGATTTATATCCCTCGTAGTGTGTCCAGTTTTTGTGAGAGTTATAGCCCTCGTAGTGTGTCTATGAGTTTGTGAGAGTTATAGCTCTGGTTGTGTGTCCAGTGTTTGTGAGAGTTATAGCCCCCGTAGTATGTGCAGTGTTTGTGAGTTATAGCCCCCGTAGTGTGTCCAGTGTTTGTGAGAGATATAGCTCTGGTTGTGTGTCCAGTGTTTGTGAGAATTATAGCCCTCGTAGTGTGTCCAGTGTTTGTGAGAGTTATAGCTCTGGTTGTGTGTCCAGTGTTTGTGAGACTTTTAGCCCCCGTAGTGTGTCCAGTTTTTGTGAGAGTTATAGCCCTCGTAGTGTGTCCAGTGTTTTTGAGAGTGATAGCCCACGTAGTGTCCAGTGTTTGTGAGATTTATATCCCTCGTAGTGTGTCCAGTTTTTGTGAGAGTTATAGCCCTCGTAGTGTGTCTATGAGTTTGTGAGAGTCATAGCTCTGGTTGTGTGTCCAGTGTTTGTTAGACTTTTAGCCCCCGTAGTGTGTCCAGTTTTTGTGAGAGTTATAGCCCTCGTAGTGTGTCCAGTGTTTTTGAGAGTGATAGCCCACGTAGTGTCCAGTGTTTGTGAGATTTATATCCCTCGTAGTGTGTCCAGTTTTTGTGAGAGTTATAGCCCTCGTAGTGTGTCTATGAGTTTGTGAGAGTCATAGCTCTGGTTGTGTGTCCAGTGTTTGTTAGAATTATAGCCCTCGTAGTGTGTCCAGTGTTTGTGAGAGTTATAGCCCTCGTAGTGTGTCCAGTATTTGTGAGACTTATAGCCCCCCTAGTGTGTCCAGTGTTTGTGAGAGTTATAGCTCTGGTTGTGTGTCCAGTGTTTGTGAGAATTATAGCCCTTATAGTGTGTCCAGTGTTTGTGAGAGTTATAGCCCTCGTAGTGTGTCCAGTGTTTGTGAGAGTTATAGCCCTCGTAGTGTGTCCAGTGTTTGTGAGAGTTATAGCTCTGGTTGTGTGTCCAGTGTTTGTGAGAGTTGTAGCCCTCGTAGTGTGTCCAGTGTTTGTGAGAGTTATAGCTCTGGTTGTGTGTCCAGTGTTTGTGAGAATTATAGCCCTTATAGTGTGTCCAGTGTTTGTATGAGTTATAGCCCTCGTAGTGTGTCCAGTGTTTGTGAGAATTATAGCCCTTATAGTGTGTCCAGTGTTTGTGAGAGTTATATCCCTCGTAGTGTGTCCAGTGTTTGTGAGAGTTATAGCCATCGTAGTGTCCAGTGTTTGTGAGAGTTATAGCCCTCGTAGTGTGTCCAGTGTTTGTGAGAGTTATAGCCCTCGTAGTGTGTCCAGTGTTTGTGAGAGTTATAGCCCTCGTAGTGTGTCCAGTGTTTGTGAGAGTTATAGCCCCCGTAGTGTGTCCAGTGTTTGTGAGTTATAGCCCTCGTAGTGTGTCCAGTGTTTGTGAGTTATAGCCCTCGTAGTGTGTCCAGTGTTTGTGAGAGTTATAGCCCTCGTAGTGTGTCCAGTGTTTGTGAGAGTTATAGCCCCCGTAGTGTGTCCAGTGTTTGTGAGAGTTATAGCACTCGTTATGTGTCCAGTGTTTGTGAGAGTTATAGCCCCCGTAGTGTGTCCAGTGTTTGTGATTTATAGCCCTCGTAGTGTGCCCAGTGTTTGTGGGTTATAGCCCCCGTAGTGTCCAGTGTTTGTGAGAGTGATAGCCCTTATAGTGTGTCCAGTGTTT
>NW_022979857.1:0-4106 GCF_902652985.1 Pecten maximus | reverse complement strand
TATAAAAGGAATTTTTTTTTTTTTTTTAAAACTTTTGTTTATGGGGAAATTTTCGTTTTATAAAAAAAAAAAAACCCCCCAAAAAAAGGGGTTTAAAATAAAATTTTTCCCTACTTAAAATTTTAAAAAAATTTTTTTTTTTTTTAAATCCCCTTTAAACCCCACAATTTTTAAATTTGGGAAAAGGGGCCCCTTTTTTCCAGCCAAAAGGCAACCCCCCTTTTTAAAACCCCGGGGAAAAAAGTTCCGGGATTTTTTTTTAAAAAATTTTTTTGGCCCGGTTTTCCCAAAAACTTTAATTTTACAAAAAGGCTTTTGGGGTTTGACTTTTTTTTTAAAAAATTAAAACTTTTTAAAATTTTTTTCATTTTTAAAAAAAAAAAAAATTTTAAATAAAAAAAAAAATTTTTTAAAAAATTTAAAAAAAAAAGGATTTTTTAAAAATCCCGTTTTTTTTTTAATTTTTTTTTGGGGGTTTTTTTTTGGGGGGGATAAAAAAAAAAAAGGAATTTTTTCCAAATTTTTTGGGTTTTTTTTTTTGGGGGTTGGGGGAAATTTGGGGGGGGGGAAAATTTGGAGGGGTTTTTGGGGGGGGGGGTGGGGGGGGGGTTTTGGGGGGGAAAAAAAAAGGGGAAAAATTTGGGAAAATTTTTTTAAAAAAAAGGGGGGGTTGTTAGGGGAAGGGGAAAAAGGGGTTTTTTGTAAGGCGAAGGACTTTTTAAAATTTATTTGGGGAAAAAATTTTCCCTTTAAAATTTTAAAAAAAAAAAGGGGGTTGTTTGGGTTTTTCCATTGGAACTTTTTTTTAAACCAATTAGAAATTTTTTTACTTTAAAATTTTTTAAACGGCCTTCGACAAAATTTTTGGGGCTTTTTTAAAATTTCGTATACATTTGTCATTTTTCATTTCCCCTTTTCGATATTTTTTTTACATTTTTTTTGCGGTTTTTTTTTTTTTAGTGTAAAAAAAAACCAAAAAAAGAAAAATTTGAAGGGGAAAAAATAAAATTTAAACGGCGTAAAAATTGAAAACATTTTTTTTTTTCGGTAGGCATTTTTTAAAAATTTTTTTTTTAAAAAAAAAAAAAACAAAGAAACAACCAGTTAAAGTTTTTTTTTTTTGGGAAAAATGTTCCCCCTTTTAATTTTTAATACGAGTTAAGGTTAGGGCATTTTAAATTCTTTTTAAAAAATATTTCATTATTTTAAACTTTTCCTTTTTTATGGGCATTTAGGGTTTTCAAAAAAAAAAAAAAACCCCTATTTTTCTTTTTTTGGGGTTTTTTGTTTCATAGGGACTTTGGGAGCAACAAAATAAAAGTTTTTTAAAAACCCGAACCAAATGATTTCGTTCATTGAAACTTACATTAAAATTTTTGGGTAAAATTCCCAAAATATAAAAAAATATTAAAACGTTTTTAAAAAGAAAATTTATTTATTTTTGGGGGCAATTTGGCCGCCGTTAAAAATTTTTTGGAACCTTTTTGTTACTTTTAGATTCCGGTCCAAGGGGGGGAAAATTCAAAAAAGAAAAAATTTACATATTTTTTTTGAAAAATCTATTTTTCCCCCAGTTATTACAAAAACCGGGGGTTTCAAGAGCCAAATTTAATTTAATTTCTGGTTTAAATTTTATTTTATTTAGAAAAGAAAAAAAATTTTCACTATTTCCCCAAAAATTATATCGCCTGTCCCTAAAATTTGGTTAAAGGTTACTCGTTGTTTCCCAAAAAATATTAAAAAAAAATTTTAAATAAATTGGGCGATTTATTATTTGGGGGGTTTTAAAAAAAAACGTTTTTTTAAAAACTTAATTTTTTAAATTCGGGTTTTTTGGAAATTTTAGAAGGGGGGGTTAAAAAAAATTTTAAGGAAAAATTTTAAATATTTATTTTAAAATCCAATTGCCCCCGTAAAAAATAAAAAACCCCGGGTTAGAAATTTTTCCTTTTTAATCGTTTTAAAGAATATGAAACAAAAATTTAAAATATTATTTTTTTTAAAAAAAACTTGTTACTAAGATTAAAATTTTTTTTAAAATTCGTATTAAAAAAAAACCCGATGAACCTTTTAAAAAAAAAACCCCAGGGGTAAAAATTACATTTTTAAAATTAATACTTTAAAAAAATTTATCGCCCCCCCCCCTTTTTTTTTAAAATTTCCGTTTAATTTTTTTTTTAAAAAATACCTTGCCGCGAAAAAAAGGAAACAAAACGAAAGGGAGAAAGCCCAAAAAAGCAACGAAAAAAAAGGAAAGGGGAAAAAAAAAAGAAAGAAAAAAAAACAAAAAGGGGAAAAAAACAAAGAAAAAACCAATAAACCCCTTTAGAATTTAAAGTTAGGGCTGAACATCCCGGATTTCCCCAATAAAAAAGGGTCGTGGTCGCCCCCCTCCCCCCCAAACCCCCCTTTAAAAAAGCTGAAACCCCCTAAAAATTGGTTTTTTCCCCGATATGTTAAAGGGGGAAACCCAATGGGGAAGGGGGGGGGGCCCCAAAGGGAACTAAAATTCCCCCCAAAACGGCAAACAGGGGACGGGGGGTTAAAAACCCCCCCCCAAAAAATGATGGAAAACATAAAACCCCAAAAAATTTTGGGGAAAAAAAAAAAAATTAAAATAAAAAAAAAAAGGGTTTTTTTAAAAAAAACCAAAAACCACCAGGAACTCCCTCTAAATCACCCGAAAAAAAAAAACCCTTTAAAATCCCCAAAAAATTTTAGGACTTTGTTTTTTTTTAAATTTTAAATTAGGGGAGAAAAAAGTTTTAAAAGGGGAAAAACAAATTTAAAACCCCCCTTTTTTAATTTTAAAACCCCTAAAACCCAAAAGTTTAAAAATTTTTAAAATTTTGGGGTGCCCTTTTTCCTCAAAATGGGCCCGCGAAAATTTTTTCACCTGAAAAAACCCCAAAAAGGGGGTTATGCAGGAAAAATTTTGCCCCAAAAAATTTCTTTCCCTAACCCAACCCCTTTTGGGCCCCCCCCTTTTTTTTGGGGCCCGGGGGGGCCCAAAAATTGCCTTTAAAAAATTTTCCCCTTTTTAAAAAAACCCCCCACAAAAGAAAAATTTAAAGCAAACCCCCAAAAATAAAAAAAAAGGGGTTTTTTTCCCAAAAAAAACCCTTTTTAAAAAAAAAAAAACATTTTAAAAAAACCAAAAAAGAAAAAAAAACCCTTTTAAAAAAAAAAAAAGCCCCCCCCCCCCCCCCCCCCCCCCCCAAAAAAAACGGACAGACATATACAGACAACCTGATTACTATGGCTAGAAGCACCTCATCTAATGATACAACTCCAAATAATGTAAGATAATATATATATATATAAGATCAAAGGAGAAAATTTAAGATACATATTCTCCACGTTTTGTTCGGGATATCAATATTTAGACACAGAATTTAAAAAGTCACCATTATGCACCATTCAGTTCTGCAGAATAATATTGGAAAATGTTCCTGTGTCAGTTACTGTTTCGTGCACCAAAGACATTCTCACATATTCCACAGCCTGACAAGGAGGATCCACCAATAACAATATGAACACTTCCTACAGAAAACACCTCTCATCTAACAATGAATATTTCCCTCCTATATCCAACACAACTACATCCTTTGGTTATGTTCAGGTGAGTGTCCATAGGCTTCATTATTAAATGTCTTTGAATCATCATTTTGTTTACAGTCACCTTCAGACTTTGATGGTACCCTTCCATGGACATGTTCCTGTGTGAGCTGATAGGCTTCATTATTAAATGCATTTGAATCATCATTTTGTTTACAGTTCCCTTTAGGATTCGATGGTACCCTTTCCCGATCAGCTGCCTCATTGTTTTTCCGCTTTCTGACGACGACAACAACAACCACTACTATCAGGATGGTTCCACCCCCACAGCCTGAAGAAACGGCGATGATTATTATTGTTTTGTTATCGCCAGAATTGTTGGAGTTCGTCGTGGAGTTTGGTTTGGCTGTGGATGATTCTGTGGAATACAACCCAAAAGCCTAATCAGATACCCTGAATTGTTATAAAATGATGTTTTTCACTGAAATAAGGATACATGACTGTCTATAAAACAGCATTGACCTCTCATACCAGAAACAGTAAATCCA